>NC_091117.1:54165000-54460000 GCF_040183065.1 Periplaneta americana
ATGTATTGAGTTACATTGTTTAAGGTGGAGAAGGTACCATTATTTTCCATAACTATGGTCCTGGAACACAGCATGGTCGACGATACAACCATTCAGATTTTGTACTCCATAACGTACCTCATTTATCTATATTTTTGCTGTACTGTAGTTTGAAGTCAAGTCACTGCAGCTATCTACGAACGGTCTATGTTACTTCTGCAGTGTTCTTTGAATGGTTGTATCGTGGACCATAGTTATGGAAAATTATGGTATCTCTGTTATACTGGTATAATAGGTTATAGTTCGTTACCGGTAATAGAATCTGGATCCGCTGGATCTATAGGCAAAAAATCTGCCGCTGAGCCAAATTAAATAAGTTTCTTTATGTTTAAGTCACTTGCTAACGTTCTAAATCGTCACATCAAGTCATATTGCTAGCGACTACTGTAAGGCTCCAAACATGGAGTCGTACGGATCATAAAGTCCAAATAAATACATTAAAACTGAGGACGATGGAGACGACAGAGGAAATGTTTCCCGCCAAATTAATGGACTAATTATAAGAACTTAAGAATTCTCTTCTGTACTTAAAATAATTTTATGACGGTGTGAGCCATTCTCTGGGTAACCCTAACATTCTTTTTAGAACTACAAGAAGTTATGATGACGACGAGTTAGCAGCTTGGTTGTTATGGAGGAGCGATAAAGAAAACCGTTATAGTTTGAGAAAATATGCTCACATTCATTGGGTTACTGTAAGTCAAATGAAAACCGCACACGTAGTGAATGCGATTGTGAAATGAGAGACCGCGCTTATCGTACAACTATATATATATATTTATTGAAGTATGTTATATATTCACAATATAAATTATATCTACATTCAGAGTATAAATTATTTCTTCGTATGAGACTGATAATGTTGTTCATTATAATAAACATTTTCAATTTCTGTTAGTAATATGTTTTTGTCCTATACAGACTGTCCTAGAAATATCCACATTATAATCACCGTCCACATTATTCGAATAGGCAACCCAAATTACGCCATCATGGATGGGTAAACATGCCGGTTTAACGACTTCTAATACTTGATCACTTCATCTAGCAAAACAATTCTGTACCTCTTGACTTGTTACACATCTTAGAGGTTCAGTGCTATTATAAGATCTGTGGAATTCAATAAATGATATTATATTATATGATATATGAAAGAAAATAAAACTTCCTTAAATATAACTTTCATACCCTTTCAAAATGCACCCGACTTGACACGTGAGCCATGCAAGTATACAGCAAATAATTTTTAAATTATCCTATGGTTTATTTAACGACGCTCGCAACTGCAGAGGATATATCAATGTCGCCGGTGTGCCGGAGTTCTTTTACATGCCAGTAAATCTACTGGGATGAGCCTGTCGCATTTAAACACACATAAATGCCATCGACCTGGGCCGGGATCGAACCCGCAACCTCGAGCACAGAAGGCCAGCGCTATACCGACTATGCTACCCAGGCCACAGTATAAAGCAATATAACTTGAAATGGATGGCGTTTCTGGGACACGCTGTATAGAATGTAAAATCTGATATCAGTCATTTAACGTTTTCTGGATCTGAAAGCAGCCAACGTGTCCCGTGTTATTTTTTGCCCCCTTTGTATGAAGGATAGATTATGGGCCAAAATTACACATCCACAAATTTTTAATTTCTCTAGGTAAGCAATATATAATAACAAAAATTTCCTTCCACTCGCCATTCTTTTAAGATATCAGAGTCGTATTTTTAAAATAGAAGTCACTTTATTCCTGGCTAGTTGGTAGAGAGATGATTTATCTCATGGTGCCCGTGGAGAATGGAGACAATTATTCAGGGATAAGTTTACTATCTAGTAATGTACATTTATTGCGGAATGTAATATTAAATTGTGAAGTTGAAAATACTATAATAGTGAAGTAGTGACGTTAATAGCTGCTGTTGGAAAGTTGTGACTGTTCTTCTCTGCCCCTGACACTTTCTTAACTCGACTGTCCTCTGTCGTGTCTCCAAGTCAGCTTTTGTTTTCAATTCCTCCCAGGGCCAGTAAAATTACAGGAAATTTAGCTTAACATTCTAAATACATTTGTATTATTACCTGAGGCAGTGAAATTGAAAGTATCCACATTTCTCCATTGACATAAAAATGTCAATCTATTGGAAAAGAAGCAGAACAGTCGAGCACAAAATGGAATGAAATGTGACATATTGAAGCTGTGACGAATGTTTCCTAATCCATATTTTGATGGTTAGGCTACACTAGAGCTATTTTGCAATTCATATTGAGCATTAGTTCAGATAAGTCAAACACTATGGAGATAAATATAATGTCTTGTTTCTAATTATTCACTCAAAATGACCTATCGTATTGAAATAAAAAAAAATGTTTTATCATCATATTTGATATCATTACAAATCGAACAATTAGAAAACACAGAATAATACGCTCTTACAGAGAAATGCCAACGGAAATGAACGAACTTCCATGTACTAATTGGAATTAAATTGGTCATCACTTGTACTGAAATGTAACTCGTATTAACAAATACTAGACTTCAGTCACAAATTATATAATATGTTTATTTAACACATAACAACCATATTCAACATGAAATTACAATAATCACATACTCATATAAAACAGTTGGATACTGAATGTGATTACTAAAATTAATATATATTGAATAGTAAAACATTAAATTTACCTATACTAGATCTAACTAGAAATAGGAAGTGGATACAAGAAAACAAGCTCTTTCTCTACTTCACACATTTTTTTCCCCAGTTCCCAATGAAAGTAGGCTACTTAATACAATTTACTGTCCGCTCAACAAGTAGAGACTCAGTAAGGAGTAGAAGAATAATTTGTCTCTCTTCTTTTTATCTATTTCCTTACTCAAGTAACTGCAGCTTTGGGCAGTTTCTTTCACTCCTGCATACCATAATAATAATAATAATAATAATAATAATAATAATAAGAAGAAGAAGAAGAAGAAGAAGAAGTAGTAGTAAACAGTCCTCAGGGCCTATATATTCTGTTGTAATCTGGCATGATTTGAGCTAAAAGGGTGGCAAACCTCTTCTCCGTGTGCTATTGCCATGACGTCATTTGCACCTGACAGCCACAAGAGTAGGCTTAGCTTGTACTTGCTGAAATAGAAGCGCATCACTCAGGCATGACAGCATCTGAACAGGACTGGAGCCTGATGCACTGCCCGTTACCCCTAACTATGAAAAAACGAAGAAGCGGAAAGAGTAGCTGTGATTGGGCGCGAAACTGTTAAAGGAAGGTGACGCATGGTATGTACCTTTCCGTTCGACCGCTATTTCTCGAAAAGTCCTGCAATAACTTCCGCAGGTTAAGGTGCTGGATACGCTTACAGCAGTAAAACTTTTGGAAATATTCAAAATTTTTTTCCTCCATTACTGCATCTTGTACAATAATGAAAATTGGTATGTGTAAAACACTGTCATTCTTATATATGAAAAAAAAAAAATATATATATATATATATATATATACTGTATTTTTACGATTAAAAATTATATATATATATATATATTTTTTTTTTTCAAAATTCAAAATTATGGCAGTTTACTGTGCAGTGACGAAGCGTTTCCCTCATAGCTCATAAACTTGTTAACTTTTTCATGTTCTCTCTCTTTTATTTTATTGCTGAAACTCGTGTTTACAATAGCATGCTTTTTGAACTACATTCCTTAATAAATAATATATATTTTTTTATTTTGTGTTAGAAGAAAATACTGATATTTGACCATTTTTAATGAATTTATTTTTTATCAGACTATCTATCAAAGACAGAGAATTTATCTTGCATCATATTGCGCATATGACAAGCATAAATACACATAAACAATTTTATCACAATTTTGGGTGGTTTTTAGTTTTTGGGAAACGCTTCATCACTACACAATGAACTGAATTTTGAAAAAAAAAAATTGAAAATAATTTTTTTTAATCTTAATTTCTTTTTTTCATATAGCAGAAGGACAGTGTTTTACACATACTAGTTTTCATTATTATACAAGGTACAGTAACGGAGGGAAAACAATGTTGAATATTTCCAAAATTTTACTGCTCTAAGCTGTACCTAATTCTTTGACTTTGAATTCTCCAACATAAAAGGTTCAACATCGAAGAGAACTTAGATTACCGGGAAGGTCGTTGTAAAATTTTACATAAGAAAACCAAAAAATACAGCGAAGTTCTTCAAGACCAAAACGACAAAGACGCAAATGGGGTGAGAATGTGTATTCGAAAGACTTGGAATACCTGTGAAGGTTTGGTGATTTAATAGTCGTAAATCTGCTAGCAGCGAACCCACTCAGGTAAAAACCCAGTCTAGCTTCAGGAACAAAGGTTCTGGTGTTCAATAGAGTTAGAACCTGAAGGAGTGAAGGAGGCCAGCTTCAAATGTTTCGTCTTTTCGATGTACGAATACAATACACTGTCGAGCATTTCATTGTATTTGTAGACATTCTAGCCACCGTGCCATATTTTATCTTAATTTTCTCTTTGTAGAAATATTTCATTATCTGCATTCGGGCGTGAATTCGAATCCCGTTTAGGATGATTACTACTTGGTTAGAGTTTTTCCCAATTGTATGGCGATTGTCAGGTAATTCATGGGAATAATTGGTTTCATTTCTAAAGAAAAATACACTCTCGTTATAAACAATTCCACCAAAGCTATATAACCTCGTAGTTATAGCGTCGTTAAGTAACCGATAACAAAGGCTATTACCAATTTATAAGGAAGAAAGATACATCTATTTTCTTGCTGGACTTGCAGGCTGTGATAGTGGTCGTGGTGACAAGATTGAGAACATCTGGAAATGCAAGATCTCATTATTGAAACCTGGCATAATATAATTGACGGATTCTGACGGATTTCCAGGTGTTAGACTGATGAAGATACAATTTGTGTTGGCAACACTGCTGCCGCGTATAGGGGTCCAAGAACCCTCGTGCTGTAATGGAACACCAAAGTGACAAGGAACAAGTTAATGTTTGGATGGGTAAATGCACAATGCAATTATTGGTCCATTCTTCTTCTTGGGGAAAACCGTAATAATTAATGTTGACTGTTAACAGTTCGTGACATAAATCACAAAGATAAATCATATCCTTTTTGTTTTCTTCAATTTCATTGCTTTGTTGTATAGATTTCTAGCATTGTTGTTATAAAAATAAAATTTTGGAGAGTTTCTGCAGCCTGTGCCAAACATATAATAATACAATATTCTTCTGTTATAGGTATCCTACAAGCAAAACTCAGCTCGAACTCTTCGCGGCGCGCATGCTATACCTCTCTTACCCCTCCCCTGCGGTAGGCATAAGAGCATGCTGGGAATGGAAGAATACGTCATCTGTGTGAGACAGTGACGCCCGCTGGTTTCTGCGCACTGAGTTTTCCTTGTTGGATACCTACAGGGACATCATTTTATTTTTACTTCAACTTTTATTGTACCTGAGTTTTTGAGTGTACTTCACTCCCACCCCTTCTACTAACGAAGTTCCAACTGTCCTCCACACAGAACCAAGGCCGCAGTACTGAGTTAGTATATTACGTTTCAGAAATATGTTCGCGTTTTCCAGTGACGAAAACTTCCAATATTGAATCATATTTTCGCACAGGTACTGTCGTCCGTTTGCCTATATCGCATCCCGATTTCCCCCACCTGCTTCTGCTCGCTCCACTGTAAAGACTAGTGGCTGGGCTTTCTTAGCTCTTTTCTGAAAACATTAATTTCTGTTAGGAATTAATTGGACTTCTACGTAATATTATGCAACTGTTTAAAATAACTTAAATAAAAGGGCCTTGTTAAGTAATTAACTATCACGTGATCCCCCCCCCTTTCTACGATCCTGCGACATAACCACATGGACGGACAGTAGATAGCATGTCTGAGTAATTTTATCTGTGTGGGTCGGGCAGAAATGAAGACTGAATTTACAGTACGTAAGGTACTCTTTTATAGAGTAGGTACAGAATTATTTCAACATGAGTTACTAAGTAAGAAAGACGAAACTGGTAATTGGATTTAGATGCAATAGTCTATAGTGCGATAACAGGCACAAAAGATCTGAAGCCTGTATCGAAATGAACGGCCACCATTTTCAAAAATATGTTTAAATATCCATATGATTATTTTTCAATTTAACTTAATTCTCTATATTGTACGCTAATGTGCTGTAGACAGTATAATATACGCTGCATAATGAATACGTTCGCATGGATAACTCAGTTCGTGAGTAAAAACACTTATTGTTAACACTGTACTGTATTTTGATTAAATAAAACCTAATGAAAATTATCAAACTCAAAATTGCGATATTTCCTACTTTACGTAAATGGATGAACTACTTTTCTTCCCTCCTATGCTTAGTAAAGTGATTTGTTTGTATTTTACGCCAGTATCATCGAAATCCAGTCGTGGAAGGAGGTAGCAAACTGTGTTTCCGGTTCTCAATCATTAATCCAAAGGTATAGCCAGGTTAATATTAAAAATGTTAGTAAAAATAAAATTATGTCCCTGTATAACAAATGGTGAACAATTATTTCTTGACACCTCTAGCCCAGACACGGTGTATAATAATTTGTATTTTGTGTATGTACGTATATGTAAAGTTGTTGTTTGTTGTTTAGTCAACTGTCCGAAGACATCTGAATCACACAAGTGATACAAACAAGGCACCACTTCTGAGGCAGCTGGGCCAGGAGATAATGGATAGAGTGGCCAGTTTCTTTCCCCCTCCATTGCATACATCGCCGATTAGCTACATATTACACTATCCATACTTCAGATGCGTACAAACAATTGTTCTTCGTCTGTGAGATATATTGTCAAGTGAGATGTACTGCCTGATAATACATATCAGCCAAAACCTCAATGAGAGGCATATGTGTAAAGTGTGGGACGATAATTAAGACAGGAATGCTGTGTTATCGTTTCTACACTTCTTGTACGCTTTATCGTCGCGTCCGTCGGTTTTAACTCTAGTTCCGCTGTGGTCGCGTAATTCAAACCTCTTTTAACTACGAACATAAAGAGCCTGTGCACACCCAGTTCAAGGTATGTGTGAATGCTTGACATGGGGTTGAATAACCCGCTGTGAAAGCAGACGCCAATCTATTCAGCGGCAGTAAGGACTCGAACTACACGAAGGCCGTGTTGGCGTTGAACCAAAGCTCCCCGTTTCTTCCGATCTGCCCTTGCAGCTCCCCGGCTTCAATTCTGGAATTCGCTTCCTTGCATTACGTCGAGCAATGAAAAGAGCCTTTGTTCTGGTTTGCCTGTTTACATGAATGCACCGTGTACATGTGCAAGAAATTTCCTACAGGATGTATAAGATAACACTAACTCTATCTGCATTCTGAATCGTGGTATCAGTTAATTCGTTAAGTCTGAATCTCAGAACAACATGTGGTGCTCTGAAAGCTTGCTCCTTCCCAGAAAACATTCTACTTAAATACTTGCCGCCGTTCCTGCATTATGTTAATTCGTAAGTTACAACGTAGTTACCTAGGTGTGTTCATAAATAAATGATGCATTATTCCACCTTGCAAGAAATATGAACATAAAATTTCAATTTATTACATGGCTAAGTTATGTAGTACACGTATCCTTATATTACGAACGTCATAAAAGGAAGCTTTGTTTAATTTTTAAAGCTTATATTAGACTATCTATATTCGATATAAAAAATAAAACTGTGTAATATTAGGAAACACATACTTTTTCCGGTTTAAGTTTTAGACAGACATTTAGCATCTTTTTTATTTGCCCTGGATGTTTGATTCGGAACATCGTAGAGTAACGAGTAATTTTGGAGTATCAGTAGAATGATGATAATGCATACAGCTTGTTCAGCTTTCAGCTATTGGCTTTTATTCTATGTTTTGATTCGTGGCCTCGCAAGGTGTGAAAAGTAATTTTGGAGTATCAGTGGAATGATGATAATGGCTACAGCTTGTTCAACTTTCAGCTATTAGTTTTTATTCTGTTTTGATTCGTGGCCTCGCAAGGTGAATAATGCCTACATCTTGTTCAACTTTCAGCCATAGGTTTTTATTCTATGTTCTGATTCGTGGCCTCGCAGGGTGAAGAGTAATTTTGAAGTATCAATAGAATGATGATAATGCCTACAATTTGTTCAACTTTTAGCCATAGGTTTTTATTCTGTGTTCTGATTCGTGGCTTCGCAGGGTGAACAGTAATTTTGTAGTATCATATCAGTAGAATGATGATAATGCCTACAGCTTGTACAACTTTCAGCCATAGGTTTTTATTCTATGTTCTGATTCGTGGCCTTGCAGAGTGAAGAGTAATTTTGAAGTATCAGTGGAATGATGATAATGCCTACAGCTTGTTCAACTTTTAGCCATTGGTTTTTATTCTGAAGGTCTGATTCGGGACCTCTCAGAGTGAAGAGTAGTTTTGGTGTATCAGGGACCGATGGCTGGCTTATGTGAGAGCAGCAATGATCCTCCGGATTCTCTAAAAGCCATTTGTAAGTAAGTGAGCGGAATGGTAATAATGCCTACAACTTTTTCAACTTTGAGCCATTGGTTTTATATTCTATGTTCTGATTCGTGACGTCGCAGGTGAAAGTAATTTTGGAATATCAGTGGAATGATGATAATGCCTACAACTTTTTCAACTTTCAGCCATTGGTTTTATATTCTATGTTCTGATTCGTGACTTCGCAGGGTGAAGAGTAATTTTGGAGTATCAGTGGAATGATGATAATGCCTACAACTTTTTCAACTTTCAGCCATTGGTTTTATATTCTATGTTCTGATTCGTGACCTCGCAGGGTGAAAAGTAATTTTGGAGTGTCAGTGGAATGATGATAATGCCTGCAACTTTTTCAACTTTCAGCCATTTGTTTTATTCTGAAGGTCTGATTCGGGTCTCGCAGAGTGAAGAGTGATTTTGTTGTATCATTGAAATGATGATAATGATGTAGGCAAACAAGAGAACCCCGACAAAAGCCTTTGCACACATTTTGCCCACTACAAATTTCACCCCGACCTAAATGGGATCAAACCCGAGTCTTTACGATGAAAGGAAGAGTACATGATTTATTATTTTAAAATTCCAGAATTTTTTTTTTGTAACTCAGCCTTTTCATGACTAAATTCCACGAGTCGCTTACCTTCTTTCTACTCAAGAGCTGTTGGGAGTACATCGCGTTGCGACCATTGACAAGTCTATCTTGCATACAACCCCTTGAGAGGAAGAGATGAAATAGAGTTTTCAGAGATATTCAGACAGTTAAGTTCCCTTACGACTGTCAGATCTTTCAGATCGTATGGGTCTCATTAACTAGTAGAGTTGGGCAACACGATTCTTTTTCAGAAGTCGATTAAAACGATTCAATCATACATTACGAATCGATTCTAATGATTCGTTCACGATTCTTCCCAGTCTGCGATTCCAACTATTCTTTTGAATCGTCAACTAACGACTCACAGGACACTTTGTTTTGCAAATGACTAGTAGAACAATAACGTTCTAGACCTCTCGCTAAGATAGCATGAAGTGAGATATTAGATGGTCTCTTTCTGATTTGCTGGAACCATTCTTCATGACCTTCATTAATCTACAAAATTACCCAAGATAGTGTTTCCTAATTATAATTTATCAACTTAACCTTACTCTCAAGTACATTTTTCGCATTGCATCTCTATTTAACTATGGAAATTTCAGGTACGTGTTCATTATTTTCACATTTAACAAATACATTATTTTGATTCCACTCTTAACACTTTCTTTGATCAATTATACAGTATTTGATGCATAAGTGTTATAAATCTTTGCTTATGATCAGTTGCGTGTTAGTGTATCATCTAGGCCTATATCATCAGCTAATTAACCTAACCTTGTTAAAATAACATAAATCCTTTCTTCCTGCTCGCTCGGGAGCATTCAGCAAGGTTCGGAAATGACCGTTGACAGCTTACCTTAAACAAGTAAATAGAATCGAATCGTATTGTTGCTTACGATTCGTTACGATTCTTTTGAACGACGATTCGTTCATACTACGATTCTTTATTATTACTCGTTCGAATAATCGACCCAACTCTATTAACTAGCCATTCTCGACGGATTCTGCAACACCGGCAGCGGTTCATGATGATTTTTTTTAGTTTATATCAACTACGGTAACATAGTCTTGCACACCATATTTTATTGAAACGAAATTAAATAATTATTCCAGTCTGCATTTCCCCTCATGTCTTATAATTTCATTTTAATGAAACTGGAGAGGTCCGAGAAAAACATTCTTTCTATCTTGACTGCCGAAAGCATCGATACTAGGAATCGAACTCGGATTCACAGGATGTAAAGCCCAGAAAGGTACCGAACGGACATACATTAATGTTATTAATTTCCCAAGTCATTGCAGTTCAAAAACTGCTCTGTTAATTTCGAACTGAACAACTTCTACCTATGGAGGGAACCTTAAGTCAATATTTAAAGTTTCTTATCTGACAGCAGATACACAGTGACTCTGGTAACGTGAGATTACGACTTGGGCCTCCACCACAACACATTGATTACTGACAAAATGTCTGTGTCCTAGTCATTATCTGGGCTTGTGGGGGTTCCAGTGCGGCGTCAAAACTCAACCACTAATGTTGCATATACAGTGACGTGTAAAAATGAAAAATTATCACTTAAAAATAATCAAGTTTAAATGTAAATTATGAAGTAATCCGTGAAATATCAAAGCTGCAATCGCACTTAATTTAAGGATTACACTTTTAGAAACTTGTGACACAAATTCAGACCTTTTAGACCAATTTTAAATCAGTGACAGTCATATGTAAAATATCTACATTTACTGCCGAAATTGTGACAAATCTATTCGCTTAACTTCGAGCTCAATATTTGTTCACTAAACTTCACTGAAAAAACAGTTGGTGCACACAACATAAGTTCACACTAACAATAACAGAAACAAACACTCAGTATCTGATGTATTTCCATCTGGTCCTAAGTACAGCCGCTTTTGTTTGGGAATGGCTTCGATTGTGGTTTTGATGTCTCTGGTCGATATTATCCCGTCCCTCTTGGGGTGCCGCAGATCACCCAAGGTCTCCGGAACAGGATTACGACATCGGATGCGTCTACCCAACGAACTCCAGAGATGTTTAAGTCGGGACTGCGTGCTGGCCAGTTAAGTTGAACAATTTCTAAGGCATGAATATATTGCGAAACGCAGCGAGCTGCATGTGAAAGAGCATTGTGCATGAATATGAATTCATCCCCAATAATGGAGCAAAGGGCACGACGTGATAGGCGAGAACCTCGTTAATGTAGCAATGACGTTCTTAACGAGCTCCAGTTTCGTTCGGTGCTCCATGGAGAAGCCGCTCCACACCTCACGGAGCCTCCGCTGACTGACGTCCTTACGGGCAACATATCGTTGTCACATCGTCTTCAAATTCCCTACTATGTGGAGATTTTAGGGAGAACTTTGACTCGTCAGAGAATAAAACAGTGCTCCTCCACTGCTAACATTTATTATAATTATTATGAATTATATTTGTACAGTCCCAGAAACAAAATTTGGCCCACCAAATTTTACTAAATTCCAAATACATCGCAATGGGCATGTGCAGTAAACAAGAGCGCCGAAATGTATGCTACTTGTGGACAGCCGTGCGAAGCTTGTTGCCTACATAGAGGATATCTGCTGCCAAGACTCGGCTCATTTTTTTAATTCCGTATCTGTAGGCTACTGTATTTTGTTAAAACTTGTACCTTGATGGATTTGTATTGCTTGTAGTATGAGCACGTAATACAGGGGCTTTGACATCCCTGCGTAGTCGATTCCAAGCTTCAAATGCTGTGCTATGGCTATTTCTTAAAATATGACTGACCAGAAATCTGTCTTCCTTTTTCTGCCAGATCCAGATCTTCTGGAGTAACTCTACGTTTCTCGACAGCCACCTTTACCGTGGTGTATGGTGCACCTGTGGTAACAGCGACGTAAATGAGGCTGCGTCCGTCATCAATCAGAGCGACAGCTCTTGCAACGTCTTGCGGTGTCAGAGGGATTGTTTCAACTAAACGTAGTGCCGAAACGGCTAACTATCCATTTTCGACAGTTGTTATACATTTCCAAAGGAAGGGAAGCAATAAAGCAATAAAACATCTTGAAGTGTTTATGATGGCCTACCCCACGTGTTCATCGCGCAAACACACTCTTTTTTGTCAAGCGATAAAGTGAAGATAAGAAGGACCTTGCATTCAATCACTATAAAACAATAAATTATACTTATCAATGACAAAGTGCATTATTCCATTCAGTATTACGTAAAGTTAAAATTATAAGTTAAATTAAAGTGAATAACTACATTTCATTTAAGTAACATAACAAATAGTTGAATGATTTCAAGGGAAAAATTGTTCCGGGGCCGGGTATCGATCCCGGGTCCTCTGGTTGAACGTACCAGCGCTCTACCACTGAGCTACCCGGGAACTCCACCCGACACCGTCTCAACTTTTCCCTTTATATCCACACAACTCGCGTGGGCTGACGAAACGCCAGAGATCCACTGTAGGCATTATCATCACACAGAGATTGTGTGCACTCGTTGTGGGTCTCTGGCGTTTCGTCAGCCCACGCGAGTTGTGTGGATATAAAGGGAAAAGTTGAGACGGTGTCGGGTGGAGTTCCCGGGTAGCTCAGTGGTAGAGCGCTGGTACGTTCAACCAGAGGTCCCGGGATCGATACCCGGCCCCGGGACAATTTTTCCCTTGAAATTATTCAAATCTGCTTTACAGGGAGCCTTACCTGAAAGATTTGATTTGCATAATAACAAATAGTTATTTAGTCTACTACCTACAAAAGTGAAGCTTTAGTAGAGTGACGGTCAAGTTAAGACACGACCGGAGTTAGTGTTTTTAAGACCCGCGAGTTACCAAAAAGCTCATTTTGTAATGTGTTGACAACAATGTTTTATCAACGTTTCGTCTATTTAACGAAAATTATTTTAAAATGTAGAAAAATAAATTTATAATAACTGAGTCGTTCCAAGCCTACTTTATTGTATACAAAGTCGTTTCCAAGGAACAAGATTGTGTACAAAAAGATAATTTGTTTTAATGTGGTAAATAGAAAAGGGTATCATAAAAGTATGGTATAAAATACTTCATAATAACACGTTGCTATGGATATTACTAAGTTAAACAATAAAGTCAAAGTTTTGCAATGTAAAATTATTAACTGATATTCTTCTTTTGCAAGTTTAGTAGATAATAGTAATTTATAGTATAAGAGAGTAAAATTAGATTTTATGCGCGAGTAGAAAGTTTAGCGCCCGAGGCGAAGCCGAGAGTGATAATTTCCACGAGCGCATAAAATCTGTTTACTCTCGTGAGCTATACAATATTTTAGGCCTATCCTTTACTTGTATCTAAATTTAATTTTAAATTGTAGGCCTACGTCTTTTTTTGTAATGTGTTGTTTGTGAAAAAGTTATAAATAAATGAATGTGTGGATTTTATGGTTGCTAATGTGTTGGTTGTCATGGAAAAACGTTTTTAATTCACAGCAGTGAATTTAAAAACTTTTAATTCAATGCTGCGAATAAAGTCATTGTTTAGTTTGCTAAGGACGATGAAATAAAGACCAGCTTAGACATATGGATAAAAAATATTATATACAAATCTCATTGTCACAAATCAAATTAATGTAGCCTACTGTAAGCAGAGTGAAAATTGAAATTGAAGGGTACGTAACAGAACAAGTAGACCTATCTGAAATTAGCTACCTTGGCTGTATAATGAAAAATTATTTAAAAAGTTTGCATACATGAATACGAGTGCACTCATCTCAAAAACAAATTAGGCCTACGTAAGGAGCTTGATATTTTTGCTCGTATTTCTTGATAAGATAATCTTTAAACTAGACTATAATAATAATAATAATAATAATAATAATAATAATAATAATAATAATAATAATAATAATAATAATGTATCTTTATTTATGTTGGGGGAAAAATCTTGTTTGCCTATAAAAATAATTCTAATTGAAATTCGTAATTTATTTAAAAATTCTTGAAATTCTTACACCAATATCACAATAATAGTCTGCTTGTAACGTACTGGAGTTCTGAAACCCTACACATAATTTCAGCTTTCTAACAATTTGTTTGAGTTTCATGTATTACATGCGAATTTTTTTAATATTATTTATTCGCATAGTATATAAGAGAGACTAAAAATAAATAAGCTATTTGCCTAAAAGCTATGTCTCATGCCTTACGATATTCCTAAATAATTCATTATAACGTTGTAAAAACTAAATCAGACCATAGCTGCACATTTTGTGCATTTGTAGTTCAAATATGTCAGCAAATGTAGAGCCCATTTTTATTTTTTCCATGCCTTCACGTACAAGTCCCCTAAGTCCTTCTTATGCTGATAGGAAATGACACAGGTCTATGACATGTACCGAAATTATTTCCGCTCGATAATTCTGTATGAAATAACTACCTTATCATCGGATTAAATTGTCGAGCGTAATGCAGCCTGACGACGTTACTCAGCACTATTCCTATTGTCCTTGTAGGATCTAATTTTGTAGATTCTCTTCGCAAGTGTACTCATGCATTGTGAAAGAAGATTTGTGTTCCACCTATTCAACTTTTCTTTGTGTAGAGACAGTTTACAACATCCTTAAACATCGACAAGAATATTGGGTTGAAATATCTGAAAGAAGGTCTTCAGATATTTCATCGTCATTTTATGTCGTCATTATTAGCAGCAACAGTAACAGTTCTGTTAGCGTCCACGACATCACGTCAGTGTTTAGACGTTTAGAGGAATCTCGTGTTCAATATTTGGTACTGCCTTCTGTAACGAGAACGATCAACGTATATTTTATATGGGAATATTTTTTTAAGTATCGTTGCGTTTTTGGGTTTGTGCACTGTCTCGTGGATGCAGAATCATCCAAACTTCTCGGAATACGGAAATATCAGTAATCAGTGAACACAAAGAGAGAAATTCAGTAAAACTTCTTTTTGCACCATAGTGTGTTTTCTCGTCGTTACAGCAAACGGCCGCTACGATTGAAAGTTGATTTTACTGAATTCAGAGTTACCAACCTAGATAAGTATGTTGAAATTTGCAAAGCGAAGTCAAAAGACAGAGCAATAGCATTTGTGGAGGTGTATCAAATTCTAAGTTTGGAATTTCTCATTAGAGATCTTTCCTTCTCCACTCTGTTCTAGAGTAGTGATCGACAGAATTTTTGTCATCACACTTCTCTAGCTGAAGAGGCAAATTGAACCCGAAACAGAGAAAATGCAAAGCAACAAATAGAGTTTACACTCTTTAACACAAGTTTGTGTTTTCGCAGATCATTGCCAAATATTTAATCTTTTGATTGCATTTGGTATTATCCTTTGCAATCTTTGGATTTCCAAACGCTTTTGACCTGTGATACACAAAAATGGAACGATATTCTTTCACTCAGTTTGCGAATCTCCGGTTTCGAACTATTCGGTTCTAATCAGTACGATGAAGAAGTCGTGGAACGGTAATCTTGCCAGAAATATTGCAAAAGCAAAGTCAAAAGGCGTAAGCCAAAAGACAAAGCAAAAACAATTGACAATTTTGCTGAGTAGATGGTACTACTTCAAAAGATTTGCAAAGCAAAGTCAAAAGACAAAGCAATAGCATTTGTGGAGGTGTATCAAATTCTACAGTTTGGAATTTCTCATTAGAGATCTTTCCTTCTCCACTCTGTCTTAGAGTAGTGATCGACAGAATTTTTGTCATCACACTTCTCTAGCTAAACTTGTGTTAAAGTGTGTAAACTCTATTTGTTGTTTTGCGTTTTCTATCTTTCGGCTTCAGTTCGCCTCTTTAGCTAGACAGAGGACAGAGTGGAGAAGGAAAGATATCTAATGAGAAATTCCAAACTGTAGTATATTGAAATATTACAAATACCTGCTCTAGAATTGTAATGAAAACCACTGCCTTTTATGTATGCTACAATGCATGTAAAATTCATACGCAAAAGACAGTGTTAATATACATTATACGAAACAAGTCACTGCATTTGAAATGTACTGAACTTTATTTAAACAATTATTTTCCAAAACACTTTTTTTCGGTATCCCTATTGTAGTATCGGAATACTGACTCTTTATACTTATGTAATGAAAAAGAAAGACAAGTCCTGTGAAGTGATGTGCACGCTGACTAGAATGTCTTGTCAACACTCGTGGGTTCGAATACGGTGCTAGACACGGGTGTTGCTTCTGTTGTCTCAGAGAAGCATGGACTCCACATTGCAGGGTGTAGCATCAGGTTGTAAAGCCTGAGAAGTACAAGTTAAACCGCAATAGAGTGGTAAAGAAAGCCATATAAAAACCGGTAGGAACGGAGACACTTAACGCTACTATATTATGTTACACAAGTGAACATACATGTTACCACACAGATTTTCCGGTAGCGATGATGCTGTGGTCGTAAAAAGTGACGCCGATTTTGACTCACTGCTCTTCGTAGTCATCCGAAATTTCTCTGAGGAGTATCGGCGTGTAGTCATCTGCACGACTGTACTGCGCTACTAGCATGTATTCTGCGAAATGAGATATTGTGATATTTGAAGCATTCACAGTGCTGAAATTGCAGTGCAATTTTGGATACGGAATCTCAAATATTATTATTATTATTATTATTATTATTATTATTATTATTATTATTATTATTAGGGAAAATTGCAATAAGCAGAACGTAGAAGCTCCGCCCACGACCCCTTCCACTTTTCCCCTACTAACTCACCAGACACTCTACGTGATAGGCGAGTGTTGTGTCGAATACACATTTCATGTGGGTGGGGATAACTTCTCCTACTGGCGTTCTCTTTATTGTGATTTATCCGTGCTCTACTATACTAGACATTGACGCGATCGAAACTCGAAAATGCATCTGTAGCTTGGAACTCGATTACAACTACAGATTTGACTAAATTAGAAAATATACAAAGAAAATTTATATCTTTATGTTCATTCAGATTTCTGCCCATTAATTCCCGGTATAGTTACGAGAGAAAATGTGAATATTTTAATTGTCAAAACCTGTATGCTAGACGCCATGAGCTAGATTATCTGTTCTTTTGTGAGGTCCTCGAAGGTGATATATCTTGTGACTCCTTTTTAAACAATATTACCTTACGTATTCCAACGAAATATATGAGAGCCCACAAACTTTTCTATAATAGAAATTCAAAATGCCAACATGCATGGCTGCGAATTCGAACCTTTCAATGTATAGACTTAGTTTGCTCTTGACAATGACTTATCATTTATGTATTTTTCTAACATTATACTTAATTGTCATTGTATCATTACTATTATTTTCAAAGTATAATATATCATAGATTAGAGGAAAATTCTTCGTTCAAGATTGTTTATTTTTATGTTATCATTATTGTTACTTTTATTTTTATTTATATGCATCCAGTGATTAACATTAAAATTTAATTTACTTACTTATTTCAATTTTTTATTATTATTGTAAATTGTATTCAAAACGTAATTACATTGTATTAATTAAAATTCGTTTAATGTATAGTTTGTTGTTTGGTTATTCGTATATTAAGCATGCTCATCAAAATCACATTCCTTTCAATTTCATTCGTTTGTGTTGTTTTTGAGCTTTTCTGTATAATATATTTTCCAGTTATCTATACATTTTGTCATTGTTCATTTGTAATTGTCTCTAATTTTAATAGTTACTCGTATTTGTATGCACTGTTTTTGTAATCCCTTGTTCACCGTAAATCTTGTGCTGAATTGTTATAGGCTCCAGGCTATTGTTCACCACAATAAATATTAGTAAATAAAATAAAATAAATAAATATTAGTAAATAAAATAAAAAATAAAATAAGCTATTACTAGACTATTATTATCATCATTGTAAAAAAAGAAAAAGCCTTCCCTTGATGGTCGAATCTACAAGAAGACAAGTTAAGTCAATAATAATAATAATAATAATAATAATAATAATAATAATAATAATAATAATAATAATTGTGGCGCGACATCCAATGATGAGAAGAAAATTTGTAGATGTGGATTATAGCGCGGTTGTCTTATAATGCGGATGACGATCCGTTCTTCGAAGTGTTGCTGTATATCCAGGGAGCGGTGCTCTTGAAGGTATTAGTTTTAATGCTCGTAGAACTGATTTTATTTCGCTCTGTGTTTTATTTCATTCAACTTTTTAGTATAATGCAGTTCGTTGTTTGGACAGTGAACAAGATAGTGAGGAGAATGGATGGCATTAATTAATTCTACGTTATTGAATAATAATCATGTCGCTGACTGGTCAGGGTCCCCCAGGGATTCGATCTGTCAGCGTGCACACTAACGAGCACGGCTTCGTTTGTGTCCGTACTGCAGTGGAAGTTGTCTTGCTGTTGTGTTGTTCTTGCAGAGCTCGCTACAAGGGCGCAGGCTATTAAATATCCTATTGTGGTTTATCTTTGGCCTCATTTCTACAACGCGAGTAATTTATGCTGCTAAAAAAAAACTAATTTTTCGTCCACATGTTTGTCAGTGAGCTCTTGAATTTAGCCTACTCTTGTTGAGTGTAAATTATTGGCCCGTAAAATACATGTAAAAATATGTAGTTATCTTCACTGCGAGATATTCGCAATTTACTGTTAGATGGACTGAATCGTAACTACATTTGATGCCTTTCCGCTAAGAGACCGGAGTTCGATCATTTGAAAATCTTCAGATTTGTAGTGAACTGACAGGTTTTCTCAACCTTAATCGGTTAATGTGGCAAATTATACATACATACATACATACATACATACATACATACATACATACATACATACATACATACATACATACATACATACATACAGCCACCGGCGTAGCTCAGTCGGCCAAGGCGCTTGGGTGCCGATCAGAAGTTGCGCTCGGGGGTGGGTTCGATTCCCGCTTGGGCTGATTACCTGGTTGAGATTTTCCCCAACCGTAAGGCGAATGTCAGGAAATCTATGGCGAATCCTCGACCTCATCTCGCGAAATATCATCTCGCTATCACCAGTCTCATCGACGCTAAATAACCAAGTAAAAAATACATACATACATACATACATACATACATACATACATACATAGGCCTAATATAACAGACGAGATATTTGGTAGATTACTTGTGAAACTTTATATATAGGCCTATTGTAACTTAAAATTCAAAACAATAATGTAGTTTTAGTCTTACAACAATAACTCTTCACTTTCTACAATTCAATTCTACTCCCGTCAACAATGGGATTTCCACTCCACACAGTAACACAGTATTCGTTATTGCACTCCACACGACAATGACAATTTACTTGGATTATTGAGAACAACAATGAACTGTTAATTTTAACTAATGTCCACAAAGCACTATTTACAAATCAGAACTGTCAGTTCTCAGTTCACAGTTCGTTTGCCTTGGCTAGTTCTTCTAGCGCAGTCATTTAAGTTCACAGTATCTCGAACCACAGACCTTCAGAGACAGTCCACTGTACTCGAACTCAGGTCCCACAACTGCGGTCCACTACACTCGAACTCAGGACTTTGGACGCTCGCACAGCTGCGGACACACTCAAGTCGAACCCCGGTCTCAAGCTGGCTTCACTGCTACACAAGACTGGCTGGCTTGCTGTCCACTGACTACAACAACACTGCTGCTAACTAAACTGCTCAAGTTCACTCGCGTGTCGTAATTTATAACCACATCACAGTTGCGAGAAAGTACGATTGCTCGAAATTTCCGGAAGCTTCCACTCTCGAATAATCTGGATTTCTCTCCTCTCTGCCGCGGTCGCTCTCTCCCTTCTCTACGCCACAGCACATGCCCCAGGAAGCAGATGCGCGCGCAACCTGCCCGAATCACGGCCGACCTAGCCCTTTCTCCGCCGATCGTGAGATCGAATCTCACGTGGCCGTCACAATATAATAGTTTTTATTTATTCATTCGTTCATTCTGGCCCAAATTTGGTTTGCCATTTGACACATAGTAACTCACAATTTTTCAATTCTTGTAAAAATATTGGACTGAATAATTCACAAATTTTGATTTTGATAAATATAGATTATTAAATACATAACAAATTTCTCCTCTCAAGTTCCACCTAAGAATCTTAGAAAACCATATAAATGATTTCTTCATCTAGCAACTGAGTGCTTTATAATACATATTACAATGTTGTTCTGTAAACACTTCTCTAATTTATAAGTTTCCCTCCATTCAACAAAAATTTAGGAATGGTACCACGTGCACCTAAAAAAGACAAGTTATTTTGTCTATTACACTTTTACTACGTCATAGTACTTTTGACCAATAAAACGAAACGGAATGACGTGTTTCAACCAATCATGGTTGCTTATCCTACAATTTTTGTCCCTCCCTAGCATTTATTTTTATCACCTTCCTAGCATTTATTTTTATCACCTCCTTTGCATTTGTTCCTTTGTTTGCCAACATTGTATACTTTCAATAATTGTACCTTTTAAAATGATTCATGTTTGTTTCATCATCCTTAATTAAAACGTTTCTATAATTTATCTTTTTTATATTATTTAGGTTATGTTATAGCTTCTATTGTATGAGATCATGGATAGTCACGTATCAGAGATTGTTTATTATATTTTGATAATTGAAGTGGAATACAACTGGTTTAATAAAAATTAAACTGAATCAACAAAGCCTTCTTGACTAGTAGAGTTCAATGGAGATTGTATAAGCAGTTGGCTCAACTGGTAACAAGAGAGCTGCCGATCATAACACAGTACTGCCTCGAGCGGAATATTTTAGATGATGAGATGGTACAATAATACATTTTCAAGACAGCTTAGTACGTATTTTAGTAAATGAATTAATATTTTATTGTATTAGAGTACTTTATTTGTTCTAATATTTATAATTACACTTTCTTCTAATATTGTAATAGTCAATTAAATTTCACTCGAGTATTGATTTTCTCTAGATAAATCAAAAACAGTTCTGTTCTAAGAAAACTTCCCAGCACGTGCTGTTTAGCAATCATAATTCATGGGTTCTTCATAGCCTTCATCACACCCTGGTCAGATATTTTTTTAATTGTTTCTTCTGTTACGTTTAAAGTTTGTGTATGTGATTGGATTATCGAAACGAATTTTCTTTTCTGGCTTGCTTTCAGGCGTTCGGTTCTTTCTCGTCGATTGCTCAGAAAAAAGAAAACTTGCACTTAAGAAGTGAAAACACCATTTTTTGTCGCACTTTTCCGTTTGTTCTAATTTGTCCAAAAGTTACATTTCCCACTCTCCTCGATTTTTCTTCTCACCCTCCCCTATTTTCCGCCTCCAAATTTTGTGAAGAAGAGGGTAAATTTTACGAATAAATGCAAAAAGTCAAATTTTTCTCCTTTAACCTTTAAAGGTTAACACAAATTAATTTTAAACGTGTACCTTTTTACTCTCATTCGTTAGTATATTTTTGATGTTCATTGTTAAAGATGACAGCACGGCATATTGAAAGGCTCGGTTCGAATACCGAGTAAATGACTCGTCATGACGTTTCTTCATTACATTCTAAGACCATTTCCTTGCCACTCCTTGAGAAGGAATTATTACATGTTCTTCATATAACTTCTTGACAGCTTTATTCATCGAATAATTACATGTGTTGAGTCACGGACAGAAGCCGACTGCATCGGAATAATATGCATGATAATAGTGAAGTTTCTGTGATTGGAAATCTGGAGTTCGATTTCTTGTTATAGTAGGCTTGAAGAAACATGAGTGATTCTGTTTTCCTCAATCAATCTCCTTAGATGAATAGCTCGCCCAAGTCATCTCTGGGAGTGGCATTAACGCGAGAAAGAGGACATGTGACAACTGTGTAGGGTAAAGGTTGGTAAATTGTGATGAGTAATATTGTGATAGTTCTTTTTGAGAATTTATTACAATTTTACTGAGCGAGAGGAAGATCGGTTTTTTGCGTCAGCGTATTAAGGGAATGTTCGTGGACAAGTTTCTACACAAAACCGGTCCTTCTCTCGACAAGTAAAATTGTAATAAATTTTCAAAAAGAACTATCACAATATTACTCGTATAATAGTATTACCAACCTTTACCCTATTTATTGATCTGCGCAGTTGTCATAAGAGGTACTTGAAATTCAATCTGTGAAGCGTGAACTTCGTTTAAAATGTATGGTAAAGTAAAATTTGTTGTCCTCCTGTGAACTCAACATTCCCAATGTTTCGGAACTACATACAAGTTCCATTGGGGCAGAGATAACTAGCCCAACGGAGTAAGCGGTACATTCTTCTGAACTATTGAACGAATTTGGTCCATATTTCGTTTATAAGTTATTTTGTCCGGAAATGTAGAGTCGTTCCATGCAAACTGGAAATTCCAATGGAAAAGTCTTTTTCACAAATATTTGTTTATTATTAGTGTAAGACATAAATAAGGTTCTAAATTTAAATATTCTAATGTTTTATTTAATATATATCAAGGAACTTTTAACTCTGTACTGTAGACTATTTTTTCTGCCATTTATTTTCAGTAGTTTGGCTTAATAACAATTTTAATATTACAGTTCAAGTGAATATTTTGATTTTAAAATGTGACAGTTGTTTTGAAACTGGAAAAATGAAGGACATCAACTCATCTGTAATATCCGTGACGAAATGTATATAACATCCGTGACATGGAAGAAACAGCTATAAAATATTTACCATATATCTTTTTGTGAAAATTGAATGCCATGAGATGTGCTAGATTTCACATGGACACTATGGGAATAAATCTCTTGATTCATTCATTCATTCATTTATTTTATTCCATAGATCTTACATGAGCAATGAAGCTTTAAGATGTGGAACATGTCAACATTTTACAATATTACAATTACAATTTTTACAAATTTTTATAGTTTTACAATTTAGTAATTTTCTACAATTTTTACAATTTTGTACAATTTTTTTACATTTTTTTACATTTTGGCGAGATGTAGTGAGATGGGATGAGGTCCGAGGATTCGCCAAAATATTACCCGGCATTTGCCTTTTCGGTGGGGGAAACCTCGGAAAAACCCAACCAGGTAATCAAATCAAAGGGGTTGATGCCAAGGACTCGCCATAGACCATCCGGCTTCAGTCCCACGGCTGGGGAAAACCTCCGAAGAAAAGATCCAACCCAAGCCCGAACGCAGCTCCGGATCAGCAGCCCAGCGAGTCTGTCGACTGATCTACATCGATGGCTCTACTAAAAGTATACAATACATAGCCAATCAGATTATTAAATTTACAAACGCAAACGATCATTCATAAGTTGAGCTATATTATAATACAAAACAATTTAATTAAATTTAAGGCATAAACAATTCAACCAGTTGTGATATACAGAAATTGATAATACATATCATGCAAACTACTTCAAATTACAAACACAAACAATTTATCAGTAGAGCTATATAGATTACTATTCAATTTAAAGCATATACAATTCATCGGCCAAAATTATACAAATATATACAATACAAAGTAGCATACTTTCATTAAGCTATACAAATTTGTGCAATTAATATCAAGTAGATTAATTCAATTTATAATCATAAACAATTCATCAGTTGAGCTATACATATTACCATTCAATTTACAGTAGGTCTATATACAATTCATCAGTAGAGCTACACAGACTAGTAATCATTTTAAGAACATATACAATTCATCAGCCAAACTATATAAACATATACAATCAAATTAGTTCAATTTACAAACTTATTTTCGTTAAGCTATACAATTCATATGAAGTAGATTAATTCAATTTACAAGCTTAAACAATTCATCAGTTGACCTATACAGTATACTATTCAATTTACAGTACATACAATTCATCAGTTATGCTAAACAAAAAATACAATACATAGTAAACAGATTAAGTCAATATAAAAATATATTTTAGTTGAGCTATATAAAATTGTACATGTCATTTAAGTAGAATAATTCAATTCACAAGCATAAACAATTCATCAATTGTGTAGAAGGTATGAGTATGTAGAAATTTGGTTAATTCTTTTCTGAACCTTTTCTCGTTGTTCTTCAAATCTTTAAGATAATTAGGCAGTGCATTGAAGACTGTTATACATGAATAGCGAACTCCTTTTTTAAAACAGCTTAGACTAACAGAGGGTAGATGAAGATCTGATTTATGTCTTGTATTAAAATGATGAATGTCTTGATTAGTACTGAATTTATCTTGGTTCTTAATATACAGCATCATTAGGGAAAGAATGTATTGACAAGGCAAAGTCAAGATTTCTAAGTTTCGGAAAATATTTTTACATGAGGTCCTTTTATGCACACCGGTCATTATTCTTATAGCTTTCTTTTGTAAAACAAAAACGTGTTTAGCTTCAGACGAGTTACCCCAGAATATTAATCCATATTTCATTACAGAGTGAAAATATGCAAAGTATGACATTTTAAGTAAGTTTATATCACCAATAGTAGATAAGGATCTTAATGCATAACAGGCAGAGCTCAATTTACGAGTAATACATTCTATATGCGTTTTCCAGTTCAAGTGATTATCCAATTCTAAACCAAGAAACTTTGTGCTTATAGATTCTTTGAGATGAGTTCCATTTAATCGAATACTGTAGGAAACCTGAGCACTATTGTGTGTACTAAATTTGACTGCACTGGTTTTATCAACATTAAGTGCTAGTTTATTTGCATGGAACCATTCATTCATTAGATTCAGCACTGTATTAGAAGTGTTTATAAAATGATCGTATTGTTTGCTTGAAATAATTACACTTGTATCATCTGCAAATAAAATTACATGGGATGAATTATTTATGGTCAAGGCTAAATCATTAATATAAACTAGAAACAACAATGGACCTAAAATTGACCCCTGCGGAACACCATGTTTAATATTTCTAAATTCTGAATAAGTAACTTTATGACTATTTGGTACATTTATTTCTACTTTTTGTTTTCTATTTGATAAGTACGATGTAAACCAACCCAACATCTCATCTTTAATACCATAAAACCTCAATTTTTTTACTAATATACTATGGTCTACACAATCAAATGCTTTAGCCAAGTCACAAAAAATCCCACCTACATGTAGTTTCGAATTTAATGAATTTAGTATTTCATCCACCAAACTAAAAGCAGCATTCTCTGTCGATTTTTGTTTTCTAAATCCAAACTGTTCTAAAACTAATAAATTGTTGGACTCCAGGTAATGATGTAATCTATTATACGTAACTTTCTCAAACACTTTTGAAAATGTTGTTAATAATGATATGGGTCTGTAATTAGCAATAGTACATTTATCTCCCTTTTTGTATATTGGTTTTACTATTGAATATTTGAGTCTTTCTGGAAAAATACCACATTGCATTGACAAATTGCATAGATAGCTTAACGGAGGGGATAATATTTCAGAACAAGCTTTCAGAACTTTACTTGGAATTTCATCATATCCAGAGGAATATTTTGTTTTTAGTTGTTTTATCACATGCATGATTTCTGCTGCGGTAGTGGGAATAAATTTGAGACCTAAAAACTCAGTGTTAAATGCATCAGTTAGGTAACCAAGTGCAGCATCTTCTGCACAATCTTGAATGTTTAAGTTCTGAATAATATTTATATAGAAGTCGTTAAAATGATTTGCAATTGATTTTGGGTTATCTATTTTACTATCATTGATTTTAATGCAAGTAATATTTTCACTCTTTGAATATCGATTAGTTTCATTTTTAATAATATCCCAAATAGTTTTAATCTTATTATCTGAATTTTGTATTTTTTCATTCAGATACATTTTCTTTGCATCTTTTATAACTTTTGTCAAAGTTTTACAGTAATTCTTGTAGTAATTAAGAACATGAGGATCATCACTATTCCTACTCATTAAATATAGATTCCTTTTTCTAGCACATGATATTTTAATTCCCTGAGTTATCCACATGTTTTTACTTTTACATTTTTTCACCACCTTGACTGGAAAACATTCATTGAAATAATTCGTAAATGTAGTGAAAAATGCATTAAATTTAGTATTAATATCAATGGTATCGGTACTATATACATGTTCCCAAGATTGATTTTGTAGACATGTATTTAAATGATGAAGAGATTCAGCATTTATAATCCTTTTTTTTTTTATTTTTAGATTAACACTTTGGAATTTTTCACTCATATTGAAAACACTTAGAATTTGTGCATCGTGATCAGACAGGCCATTGACTAATGGTACTGTTGAATAGGAATTCAATCTACTTTTATCTATAAATATATTATCAATGGCAGTACTACTTCCAGCTTGTGTTCTGGTTGGAAAACTTACTGTGTGACTAAGATTATAAGTTTCAAGAAGTGAGTTTAATTTTCTTTTACGTGAGCTTTCTGATAGATAATCTATGTTTATGTCACCACAGAATACAAATTCGGTATGTGGTTTATAAAGTCTTTTCAATAATGAATCTAAGTTAGTTGTAAATTTCTTATAATCTCCCATTGGCGCCCTATAAACACATAAGATAATTAAATTTGATATCTCATAACCAATTTGTATTCCACAGATTTCAATATCTTGTTCAAGGCAAAAATCAGATATATCAATTTTAATAAATAATAGATCCTCTCTGAAAAAAATACAGGCACCCCCTTTTTGGAAGACATGTCTACAGAAATGAGAACCTAATACATATCCATGTAAAGACAGTTGTAGTATTTCCTGTTGCTTCATATGATGTTCAGTTATACATAATATCTGAGGTTGATGCGTAAGGCAGAGACCTGTGTTTTACACTGTTTGTTAATAAGGTGTGAAATGAGTTCACAAATCTTGTAACACCCGTGATGGAATCTTGTCTTTATAATAATACATTTTATTCAATAATTTTTTTCTGTAAAATGGTACTGATTTTCTAAATTGATTGTAATAGTGAAAGTTGACAAAAGTAATTTCATTTTCAATAATATATAGAGTTTGAATATAGCAAAAATGTGACATCCGTGACAACTGGAATGACTGCGTACAATCGTACATGAAACATACCGTGTGTTCATTTAAAAACTTCCCACCTTGAATAATTTTAGATGTGCAGGGAACACGATTTTGAGGGAAAACACGTGGATTTAGTTTTCGAGGGGAAAGTTCAAAACACTGCTCTGTTCCACTCCTTCACCTCACCCGCACTTTTGAATTTCAAGTTGCACCCCTTATCTCCAGAAACATCATTTTAAATGGGATGATAAACCTTTCACCAATCACCATACACAATAAGCATTTACTTTATATGGCTGAAAATGCAGGAGTATGAGTATGAGGATGCAACTTGTATAACGCAAGTTTGTTGCTGATAGAAATGGCTTCTCAAGAGTTTTTGTTTCATGGAGTGTATGCAGATGGGTATCAGAAACAACGGAGGAAATAACAGCTATACCACCTCGCGTCCCAGCTGAGTTTGTTCCGAATCACGCCCTCGGCAACAGAGGCGGGCCCAGAACATTTACGAGGGGTGGTGGACAAGCACCGTATATCATACATCATGTTTTCTGTATTAGTAACGATATTAAATAACTCCAGTCATGCTTTTCCTTTGTTTATTAGGGTTAAAATTAAGGATCTACTTTGTATTAATACTGATTTTGTAAGAAAACTTTCAATATTTGTATCATTTTACTAAAATCCTTTAACTATGCCTATATCTCTTCCGTTTCATGGACACTATTAGGCCTACATAAAATATATTTAAGAAAATAAATAATCCGTGGCGTTACAGCCCATGAAAGGCCAAGACCTACCAGCCGGCTGCTGGCCTCACGGTCACATGCTGAAGCAGAGGTGGACGATCATCCAACCAAAATGGAGGTAACGTGTGGTTAGCACGATGAGCCTCCCAGCCGTTATAACTGGTTTGCGTAACCGGATTTCGCTACCTATCGTAGCTCCCCAAGTGCATCACGATGCTGGGTGGGCTCCGATCCCATACACTGGCCGAAATTTCATGAGAAAATTTCTTCCCCCATGAGGGCTCGAACCAGCGCGCATTCCGTAACGCGAGTCCTAGGCAGGACGCCTTAGACCACGACCCCACGAAGCGGGACTATTTAAGAAAATGGAATAATATTATTTCGCAGATCGATATTATACACATAATTCACGTACTCGTAAGCTATATATTAATGCTGTATATGCATTTTTTTCTTTGCACTAATTCTAATAATATTTTTCTGTAAAAATAAGATATCATTAATGTGACATGGCAACTATTACCCCACTCTATACCGTCGTTGATTTTATGAAACCTATGTAACACTACGGAGTATAATTTTTCAGGAGGAAGAAAAACGTAATTAAATATCAATAGGCCTACATTGATCCTCAATAATGTCCATATTTACCAACGTTTTCTACCGAATGATTTAATATTCTTATGTAAGCTTGTCGATATTTAATTACTTCTTTCTTCCTCCTGAAAAAAAAAAATTATGCTGTGTGCTGTCATATAGGAGATTTCATAAAATCAACGACAATGTGTTCTTAAATCGGTACCTAGTCGAAAATCCCTCAGGAGAACGCCTGTTGGTACTAATGCTTATAACAAGAGTCCATATGTTTAGCAAATTGCCTTTTGTTACTGGTTTGACATACGTCGAAGTTATACAGAGTGGAAGTGAAATAACCCTGCAGATTTGCAGAGCGAATTGCTCATGGGGGAAGGAACTGGCCACTCTACCCCATCATCTTCTGGGCTAGTTGTCTCATAAGTGATGCTTTCTTGGTATCACTTGTGAGGTTCAGACCTGTCTTCGGACTGTTGGCTAAAGAGCAACAATAGCTCTGTATGTATAACAAAAACGTGCAATACCGTATTGGTAGAAAGTTCATAGTTTTCTAAAAAAGAAAAAAAAAACGAAATGTTTAACAAACTCTTATTCGGTAACTATTCTGAGTAGGATCGAGATTTTTGTCCATATCGATAGACTGATGCGACCAGCTTGCAACATTGTAGCCAGAAAAGGATACGAGAATAGTTCACTAAGACAGACAGTTCGTTGAACTCTTACATCTGTATTACGAGAAGAAAGAGCAGTGTGTTAGCGGCGATGTTGCCAGACTGCTGAAACTTTCAACTTAATTTTCTAATCAACCTTTCATTTAATCACAAAACATAATATAGGTTTTCTATTCATTTACCTGTATCCTATCGTCCCTTTGAATCCGCAGGATTATTTAACTTCCACTCTATATAGATTTAAATGCGTTTCGAGGTACTACAGGATATAGAGGCAATTTTTATTTTGCCTATTTAAGCTTTTGCTGCTTATTTTAAGAGTCAGTGCCCATTTTTGCGTTTAAAAGTAAATTGAAGATTTATTCGTTTGCCTTCACATTATCCTTACTATAATATTATATTATTTTGACTATTCCATATTCATAACCCTTAGAACTTATTTCACTACACACACTGAATTACTAATTGTCTTAAAATCTTCTCCCACCCAAATCACAGCATTTACTTGTAGATCAGGCATGTTCAACGCGGGCATATTCTATCCTTTAAACAGGGTACAACAGTGACATACTGTCAGAGTGCCTGCTCTGAAGCCGCGCCGTATGAGGAAGTGGGGAGCTCGGGGACGTAACTCAGTAAGTATAGTACGTTCTACCGGGTTCCACGCCGCATTCCTGCCGCGGTTCCAGAGCTTTTTAGTTCTTTTTAGCTTTTAAAGCGTGTGCCTGCATGCGATTCTGAGGTTCTGCGTCACTATTGCACCTCGTTTAAAGGCTATAATTGTCTTCGCTGGGCATGCCTCTTCTAGATCTTCCTCTGAGATATTACCGGCTTGTTCATAAAAGGCTAAGAGCGGCCTGGAGCATCTAGGAGGCACCGTATATCGAATAATGAGAAATGATACTACAGTCAAGGTAGTCAGAAGTCCATATACTCTACCTTAATTCAAATAAGCTCCTGTTATGATAATTTATGTATAACGATATTTTTGTGATGAAAACTGTTCCATCCAATAGAAGAAAGAGTTTAGTATTAAGAAATCTAAAAATGTACATTGTTGCAGTGTGCAAACAAGTTGTGTTGCATGAATATCATATAAATTAGGTGATAAAATATATAATATATATATATATATTTTTTTTTTTTCAAATTTACATTGCGTTTTCCGTGTTTTAATTGTATTTTTTGTGTGGCTCTTTGAAGCATTATACATGTCTAAACATATTACGGCTCCATATATGTTAACGGAAAGTTCTGTAGTCTATACTTTGTCAGACTTTTTATATTATTCATCTTTGTTAGGTCGTTCAAGTTCATTCGTATCTTGCTGTTTAATATCTGCTCAATTTATTGTCAGATAAAGGACCATTGGTTGTTGTTTGAATTGATGAAAGCGTCTTCGTAAAAGTTGAATCTCAGAAGTGTGTCATCGTTATCTAATGAAGAAAATGTACAAGTTTAGTCCCCCATGGGGCGTTTCTTCGTAGCTAGCTGTTTTAGAGCCACCTCTTGACATTAAATAGAAGGAGGCGGGGGGGATGTCGACCTTTTATATTCATTCCCACGTAAAACAACGCAACAACGCACTGGCGGGCGGCAGGAAGATCTGAGATGACGAATAACTCAGAACAATACTAGCAAAATGGTTGCGTCCCAATGATTCAGCTTGAAATCTTAACATCCGTGACCCTTGAACATGAAGTGACTTCGGTTAATGACTTGACAATCCCACTGCAAATTAACTAATTCTTATCTCACCAAGCCTCTTCCTGTGGTAAAACTTACCTGAATGTTTTATAGTAGGCCTAAAGTTTCTCCTTTTCTACATATATATGATTTATTTAACGACGCTCCGCAACTGCAGAGGTTCTATCAGCGTCGCCGGTGTGCCGGGATTTTGTCCGGCAGTTCTTTTACATGCCAGTAAATCTACAGACATGAGCCTGTCGCATTTAAACACACTTAAATGCCATCGACCTCGGCCGGGATCGAACCCTCAATCTCGAGTATAGAAGGTCAGCGCTATACCAACTGCGCTACCAAAGGCGACCTTGTTTTCTATCCTATTTATCTGCCTGCTTATCTCTCTGTTTATCCGTCTCTATGTCTTTTTCCTGTCTTTATATTGAAGATCTGTCATATAGTCTCTAGTGGACTTATTGTGTCTTGCCGCTACTTTACTGAATATGTATTGTGAAATCGCGCGTTTATAGCGATTATTACTTGTCAGGTTCTTTCGCTTGATTCAGTCTCTTCTTTCCAATTGAGTCCCTTAGCGGATTTGCCGTTGCGTAGAGGCTACGGCTTTGAATTCAATTTCCACCTCTAGCATGAGCGTTCTTTCCCAGTCAGTATGATATCCTGTGTTGTTCATGTAGACACTGCGTTCTGTTGACACCACATGAAAGGAATCGCGTTAAGTCGCAATGTAGTATATAACCCCTGATCACATATGTATCTTACATTGACCATTCTCGTGTTATGAAATGGCAGCATATAAAAGAGAACAATCACCAGGATCGCCACTGTCGAAAACGAATTTTTTGACGACTGCTAGATGGAAGTACAGTTGCAATCTATTAGTCTACTCCATGCAATTCCACCAGGGTTATAACGTGTCTTGTCATGCATTCGCTAGGTGGCAGCATAGTGAAATTGATAATAGTCGTTTTGGAAGTTCATTAGGCTGATCAATATGTTAAGGTAAAGGTTGGTAATACTATGATACGAGTAATATAGCGATAGTTCTTTTCGAGAATTTATTACAATTTTACTGAACGAGAGAAGGACCGGTTTTGTGCAGCAACTTGTCCACGAACATTCCCTTAATACGTTGACGCAAAAACCGATCTTCCTCTCGTTCAGTAAAACTGTAATAAATTCTCAAAAAGAACTATCACAATATTTATTACTCATATCACAATATTACCAACCTTTACCATATATACTGGTTGGCGCAGTTGGTGTAGCGCTGGCCTTCTATGCCCGAGGTTCCGGGTTCGATCCCGGGCCAGGTCGATGGCATTTAAGTGTGCCAGTAGATTTACTGGCATGTAAAAGAACTCCTGCGGGGCAAAATTCCGGCATACCGGCGACGCTGATATAACCTCGGCAGTTGCGAGCGTCGTTAAATAAAACATAACATTAACATTATATAACATAAAATAAAAATCGATACTGCCCTGTATAATAGTACAGACAAGAAGTAAAGACATAAACATGTAATAATAATAATAATAATAATAATAATAATAATAATAATAATAATGAAATCGTTAAATTTCGGCTCCGTTATTATAGCTTCGAACCCCTCCTAATAGGATTACCCAGTGTAGCCAAACTTAACGTTTCCTGGTCGTAATTTAGGTCCCGAAGAATAGAATTTTTAGTAGATATAATCTCTGTTGCTGTCAGTTTTTGTGGAGGCATTTCCGTTTCTCCTGTCAGCATACAACCAGTTTTACATGTTTATTACAGCTTTATAATGGAGTATATGACCTTGCCAGTTAGCATGATACAACCTCTGACAAGCAGTAAGAGGGTCACATCTGATCAGCTGCTGTAGCGGAACACATTTCAAAGAGGAAAACATCTCTAATTGAATTCGAGTTGTGAAATATTTAATATATTGATTGACACATCTGTGCTTTTGTATATCGTGCCCTTCATTTCCTCTTCAAAGGAATTTAATGTAACTCTCACTTGTCAGTAGTTTACTGCATTTTTTCTGACAAGTCCTAACGAGTTTTTGTAGTCTGAGTGCGTACTAAGATGATTAAACTTGCAAAGTTTTTCATATTTAAAAGTAATAGTTCAGTAGGCTAACTATGTAACTTACTGCAATGTTTTTGAGTAAGCTAATGTAGAGAGACTGCTTAATGTTTGTCGATTTCTCAAGTAACATTTATGAGGTCTTTATTTTGACGTAGAATACTTCTTTCTTTGCACCAAGTATGGGCAACCATTCTGGGATCTGTGGCGAAACAAAAAAAAAAAAAGGCAGAATTTCAAATATGCTTACTCTAACAAGATTCAGCCGCAGCCGAATGCTAATGTTATTAGTAGTTAGACCATGAATCAATGTGACTTGTGTGACCACGCGCAATGACGCCACCTCCCCTTGCTACGGACACGAGAGCGCCGAAGTTGCTTATAAATAGGCTCCGTATTTCAGCTACCTATAAAGTGGAATGAAGTTGCCCGAGTCGAAGTATATGTGACGTCACAGTGCAGGTACAGGTACGTTCGTATACAAATAGTTAGCATCCTCTGCCTTATTCCTCTAGAAAGTCAAAAGCGGGACGCAGACACAGTGAGGAGTCTTATCGATCACTGCTCTTACTAGTCGTATTATTTAAATAACTACATCTTTGTGGCTGATTGAAGGTTCATTGGAGAGGTAAAATGCCTTAAGTAAGACGCTGAAACGTGTACTATTGCAAAGGCATAGTTGAGGATATTATTGAACTAATATTTTCAGTAACATTACATATACATTGTGTAAAATAAACGTAAAAGTGACAAAAACAATGCATTGAAAAACACTGCAGTACCAAAAGACACAAAAAAATGTTTTGAACGTAACCCCAAAAGAACCAATACCATCAAAATCTGAAAATTATGAACATATTAACTCGACTTTGAGCATAGATTTGTGTAGCCTACATGATCCTCAGTGTCAACATCCCAATTAATAAATTAAATAATATACATTTTAAGAAATTTCTGGAAAAATATATAGAAAATTAGTGGGTTTTTAGTGATAAGCGACATGTAACATCTTAATGAAACATGAAAAAATATCAGACAATAGGAATATCTTGTACTACATCATGCACCAATAACATCATGTGATATTGAAAGAATTTTCGCAATATAAAATCATTTCAAGTGACTTCCGCATATGTTCAAGTTCCGTAACTTACGAATGCACGTTATTATTCACTGCAAAGATCACGATGAAAATGAACATCACTGCTCAAGCATGTATTTACTAGTACAGCATGTCGGGAGTTGACTATACTCCACGAACACGCAGCGACGACCTGTTTGTTTACATTCTTATCCGTTGCATTACCTATGTTCGGCGTACTGTACACCCAATGTGTCTTTAACCTCAGTCTTTAGGTAGCTGGAATATGGAGCCTACTTATAAAATTAACCCTTCCGCGCGGCTTCTCTCAGTAATATCTCGGTATCGAGAGCAACTACAGACCTGTTTGATTTGTAATTGTTCTGCAATAGGCTATCAAAGTGATAATAGACAGATACACTTCGAGTGAACCGTAGTGAAAATTTTGTTGTAAGCTGAGACAGACATACATAACTTACATAAATAATACATTATTTATTTCACAAATAACAAGAGGAAATTAAAATGAACATTTTTAAACCTACAAAGCCTTAACCACTCATGTTTATGATGATGTGGTGATAGTGATGGTAGTTTATTGGTGATAGGAATGCAGAGTGGCATTACACGTGGCAGTGTGACCCTTGACCGGAAGCGGGTAAATTATTAGAACATAAATTTGAGCCTCGGAAACACCGAGGCAGACGATGTTGGTTCTGGTCGCACCAAGGCACGTGTGATGTGGAGTATTGATCATGTGTAGCAGTGCTCACTGAAGCACTGGATAAGAGGGTTATTCTGTCTTGTTTATGGCCATTTCCGTTTACACTCTCCACCGCCAGTTTCCCCATTGTTCATTGAACCCTAACCGTCTTGATGCCACGCCAAATGGAGATGCCAGTAATGTCATATAAACTGTATACATCTCCTACGTGCATTAAGAGTTTCCAGGTTTTATTCCTATATAACAAGGACTTTCAGAACGTATAATAGCGAAAGCAGTTCGTTTCAGAAGAGTATGTGTATGTACCTTTGATATTAACGATGAAAATTATTTTTTTTGTCATCTTGCTGAACTTTCCTTTGGAATAAAGATATGTGGATTTGATACCAGTCGAGGAGGGTGCATATTTAGGTGGTATAAAAGCTTGAGTGTAACTTCTATCGAAGGAGAAAATAAAGCCGTTGCTCTCATGTAGTAGATTTACTGCGTGTATAAAATCCCTTTGTTCGTGAATAAAAGTAAATAGATTCTGTGTATAGGCCTGCTGTTACTCCGTTCTGAACTCTTAGCGATAACCAGTGTGAATAATTCTGATGTATTATAAGAGTAGAAACACGCCGAGTAATAATTCCACAGGTCCGAGATACATCTCTGTGTATAGTGATCATTCAGATGTATGGTGTACACAAATCGTATATGGATAAGTTACTATTTTTTTTTTCAGTAGGTTATTTAGCGTCTGAATGAGATGGTGATAATGCCGGTGAAATGAGTCCAGGGTCCAGCACCGAAAGTTACCCAGCATTTTCTCATATTGGGTTGAGGGAAAACCCCGGAAAAACCTCAACCAGGTAACTTGCCCCGACCGGGAATCGAACTCTCAGCCAGACACTCTGACCGATACTCCTCAGGTGTGGACATCGAATGTTAGAATTTGCCGATATAACCAAACATTTACCGTTGTGGTACAGTAAAAGTTGGAAAAATCTTTCAAAATAATTTCATTTTGAACTTTTACCAAGTTGTGTCGTTGTTAGAATTTACCTATCAGCCCTAATACAAGAAATCGTGCGTTTTATAAAACTTCAATATTAAACTCTGACAGAAATTAAGGCGATGCGCTACTGAAACTTCTAAAATCCACAATTTTTTAGCTAGAAAGTTGCCATTTTTACTGAAAATGCATAAAAGTTTCACTGCAAGTTTCTTGTTTATGTTCGTTAATTAGTTAAGATATAATTATTTATGATACTTAACCATTCATCTAAAGTTTGTGTGACTACAACCTGTATAGGCTATATTTCTGTGTGGCTTTACTTAGTTTATAGTGTAATTTTCGTTTTATTTCTATTATTGTATTTGTATTTCTAGTGGTGTGGAAGAGAATGCCTGATGGCCTTAACTACACCAGAATATATAAATAAATGAATAAATAATTAATAATAATCAATATCATAACCATACATAGTAAATTTCAGTCTTTTCTCATAAACAGTTTAAAAAATGTGTTGTTTTCTTTAATTTTCTCAATGCAAATCCCGTTTCTAAAAAAAAAAAAAAAAATATTTTTTTTATCAATTTTTTTCTTAAAGGCAACATTGCATGTTGTAGAAGGGAGCGTTAGTGTTGCCCTACTCTAATTTGTTCAGTCGTAAAAAAATATGGATATAATTTCTTGAATGTTAAAACATTAATAAAAAATAATACTGTTTTACGTATAATTCTCTGGCAATGAAACTACACTGAATACAATCAATCAAATGTTCCATTTCACAACAGAGATATTAATGAGCAGGGAACGGATTTATATGGACTAAAAATATATGAAATATGTAAATATATATGTAGTTATTTTTACCAAAATATGGAATTAAATATGGATTTTTACCAAAATATGGAATTAAATATGGACTTAAAATTATAAAAAAATGACTATGTACGTTAAATATTGGTACATTTTAATCAAACTAAACAAAAAATATAATGGACGTACCTTATCTTCCAATGTAGTTTCAACAAAACACAATTTTTATTGTCTGTTACCATAACAATAGGTTACAAACATTTCTTTCAAGTGCTGAAAAGTGAATCTTCTTCTATTGTCTCTGAGGATAGATTTATACTGACTAAAAGAGCGTTCGACGTCACAAGAAGTAACTGGTACATAATTCAATTTCACAATGTCTGCTGGGGATAAGTCCAAGTTAATCTTCACTGTTGATTCACCACTCATCACAGCAACAACCTTTTGTAGTTCTTCATATCCAGGGTTTTTTGAAAGTACAGTGTCCACCTTAGCTCTTACTGCATCTGCAACTTTACCTCTACCACGATTCAGTTGTTCCACAGTACTATTTATAATTTCAAAACTTTCAGATAGTGAAAGGTGCCTATTTTGGAGACTTTTGAGCGTTTTTATGATGCATGAAAATGTATGCTGAATGTGAGCTAAGTCATTCTTCACACTTATGTCACAGGTAACTGTTTTCGCAGTATCAATTGAGACTGCATCTTCAGAGTCCAATGCAAGGAGAACATTGTTAATAGAGTCTATATGTTCGGCATAATATTCAACTGCTTCTAGCCATGTACCCCATCTAGTTAAAATTGGCTTTGGTGGCAATGGAATTTCAGGGTACATTTCTTTCAACACGTTAACTCTACTGGGAGCTTTGAGAAATACTTTTTTCACTGATGAAATCAACAAATCTACTTTAGGGAAATTGTCTCTGACCACTTCTGCCACACGATGAAATGCATGCGCCACACAAGTAAAATGAGTCAATTTAGGATATACAACAGATAATGCTTGTCCAGCTTTGACCATATAAGGGGCAGCATCGCTAATAAAGAATAACACATTATCGTACATAATACCCTTTGGCCACAGGATACCCATAGCTTCGTTGAACAGTTTAACTATAGTTTTGTTATTGCACTTTTCTAGAACATCACAATGTAAAAGAATTCGTTCAGAATATTGTTCACTTAACAAACCGATAACTACATTACCAACAAGTCTACCTTCTTTGTCGGGAGTCTCATCAATGGAAACCCAAATTGAACTATCTTTAATTTCATCTCTTATCTTCTGTATTGTCTCATCGTAGATGGATGGAGCATACGTCTTCCTAAGTGTTGACTCATCCGGGATTGTATGTTGAGTATATTTTTTCAAGGAATTCCCTGAAGACCTTATTCTTTAGTTTGTAGAGAGGAATATCAGCAGAGATGAGAGAACGGCACAGGTCGATGTTAAACTCAGATCTTACATTCGATGTTGTTGGTTGTGTTAAAAACAATTGTCTCTGCTTGGAATTTAGTTGTTTGTTGGCCTGATGTTTACTAGTTGTAATGTGTTGTTGCACCAGGAACTTTTGTGTAGATGATACTGCACACTGACACAAATTACAAAATAATATTTTATTGTCAGTTGATAAACCATCTTCTTTAAATTCTGAAATGTAACTTGTTAGTTTTGATTTTAAATTGACTGAATGACGTACTTTTGGCATATTTACCGTCTTTATAGTATGATTTACAAAACTGAACCTATGTGTACTCTGACTGGCATTTAACTGTTGAGCTGCACAACTGAAGTCTGTTAAAAATTTTAAATTAAATTAATACAGTTTTGTAACTTACTTTCCCATTGTTGATAGGACTGCTAATTTTCAAATAACTCTGATGTTAAAGGGATTACTGAACATGTGTTTAAATCTCTATTGTTGAAATGTATTTTTAAAAGTTAATGGAATTTTGTTTTGTTTTATTGTTAAACCTAATATAATATGGACTGTTTTATATGAAATATGGAAAATATATGGAAATTAACGAAAATATGTACTAAACTCTAAAATATGGAAAAATATGGAAAATAAAAGTAGGATTTTTCAACCCTACACATTGTGAAACATAAAGATAATGCAAAATATAAATTATATTAGCTTTATAAGTAAATATGTATTTACATATAAATCCTTTCCCTGTTAATGAGTAATACTTCATCACTCTAACTTTAACCACTGAAAAATAAAATGGTTTCCAGTACTTTTATTTGAAAACGTAGAAAATTTATTTCTTGAGATAATTAAATTTAAAGTTTTGATTAAACAGAACTCGTGCATTAACACAACTTCTATTAAATTTTATAAAAGTATACTGATAATTAAGATATTGAGATACAGTTTTCACGAAAATACTCCTCATAAAACCGTACATTTTTAGCGCGAAAATAAAAAATTCGAACATTTTCAGTAGCGCATCGCCTTAAGAAAATAAAAATATGAATAATCAGCGATTGAGATTATCTTTATTTAATTCGGCATAATAAATTTAAACAATTTAAAAATTATGTTTTATGGATACTGAAAAGTACAAAGAAGCGAATATACAAAAGCGTGGTCCAAAATGTAATAATAGTATGTAAAGCAGAAATATGGGACAGAAACTTAGGAAAAAACTTTTGCTTACTGAAATGGATTTTTTAAGAAGATCTAGAAGAACAAGAATGAATGAGGTATCAAACACAAGAAGAAGATAGATTATGGAAATGAACAGGGACATCATTGATGAAGTACAGAAGAGACAGTTAATTTGTTATGGCCAAACAGTTAGGATGGACAAATCAAGATGGCCAGAGAAGATTCTAGAATGAATAATACCAGGGAGAAGTATACATGGACGATCAAAGCATAGCTGAAACAATTATCATGTAACGATCCCAGGACCATTCGCTTAGCGCGCGAACGCTCTACCGACTGAGCTACCCCAGGAACTATACACAACACCGTCACAATTTTTGTTTCTTTTGGATCCATACAACTCAAATGAGGTGACAAGACGCCAGAACTCAACTATGAGTGTACACAAATACTGTGTGACTTAAATTGTGGCTTTCTATTAACGTACCTCCAGTAACGAATGTATTATGCAAATCTGGCTTTCAGGTAGTGACGGTGTCGTGTATAGTTCCTGGGGTGGCTCAGTCGGTAGAGCGTTCGCGCGGTAAACGAAGGGTCCCGGGATCGATACCCGGCCCCGGAACAATTTTTCCTTGAAATTATTCAAACCTGCTTTACAGGAAGTTACTACCTGAAAGCCAGATTTGCATAATGATTATTTAATTTTATTATATTCATACTCAGGAACTTCACAAAATAACAACAATGATACTAATAATACTAATCCTTGTATACGGGGTATGTTTCCATGAATAGGTGCGTAACTTTGTACACATCCGGTGTATAACATACATGCGTATGCACATTTTAGTACAGATAATCTTTCACTACACTCATCTTTCATCTCACTGATTGCATTAGTACTATTACACATTTCACTGACACTACAACTGATTTCACTCTCACTTCAAAAGAACTTTCACTGCCGCCCACATCTGTGGAATAACGGTCAGCGCATCTGGCCGCGAAACCCGATGGCCCGAGTTCGAATCCCGGTCGGGGCAAGTTACCTGGTTGAGGTTTTTTCCGGAATTTTCCCTCAACCCAATACGAGCAAATGCTGGGTAACTTTCGGTGTTGGACCCCGGATTCATTTCACCGGCATTATTACCTTCATTTCATTCAGACGCTAAATAACCTGAGATGTTGATACAGCGTCGTAAAATAATCCAATAAAATAAAATGAACTTTCACTGCCACTATAAACTATAACTTCATTGATACAACATTTTAAATAACAAATCAACAATTTTATTACATTCTCATTATTCCGTAGGAAAACAATCACGGCCGGGGATCGAACACGGAATATTTTCTTGGCTGACTAACGTACTATCCATTCAGCTATCAAGGATATAGTGTCGTTAAATGGTCTTTTGGGGGATAGACTACTCCAGATTAACAGCGTTGTCATTTTCTTACAAAATACGTTGCCTGTTGTGCAAAGCCCAATACCTTCTCAATAGCAACTTCCTGGGTTGAGCAATAGAATAGATCCCAGAATCGCTCTAAAATTTATGGCCAGAAAGAAAATAATTTACCGCTCCAAGTTCTCAACTGTAAGGTTAGGATCTTTTTTTTTTTTTTAATTGAAGGATATAAATATTGAATTGACAAGAAGTTAAGATAGTGGGGAATGTAGACCTTACAACTACTGTACTTCGTTTTTCACGGACACATTTCAGACGAATTAATGTGTGCTAATGTTGATATCGGAGGATAACTGATGAGGCCTAACATGTCCTCTAATGGCGGCCATTGTAATAGAAACCAGTTCAGTCCTTGCTTGGTCGGGTACGTACTGGTCTCCTCGTTATTGTTTCGCTTAATGATAGAACGTATACTCGATACAACCTTGGCTGATACCATTCGTGCCCTTGTTTAATGAATGTACAGCATACCAAGTACGTGTCTGGACTGGTTTTCTAACGTGTTTGATGAGCCTCTTTCAGATCTGATCGATTTTTTCTTAGCTTCACGTGGAGTGGTTATGTTAAAACGAATTTTTGTTATATATTTCGCTTCACAGAACTATCTTCTTCCCTATGAATGTCATCATTTTAAAGTCTTCATCGCACAAAACTCTGAGCGGACATTTGTTACATTCTTTGTCTTTTCATTGCAAAACCTCCCAGCGCCGTGCTTTATAGGCAATTTCGCGTACATATCTTCAATTTGCCTTGGTGGACAATTAAGTATATTCTTCTGTGTAGCTGTGACACATTTTTGTTTTTAGCTGAGGTCAGTAATTAATGTGTTTCTTTATCCATGCCTAAATCTACATTTTATAATGGCAGAGTATCATCCATTTTGATCACGCGATACAAATTCTGGATGACATACTCGTGTCTTGTGCTACAATGTTTTATGAGAAAAATTCTTGTTGCATGATCAAAACTCTCCTGGTCTTTGTCTATCTATATTACAGAAACAGGCTTCACCATCATTTAATTTTTAAGGTAAAGGACGTCGGTCATTATATCATTGTGCGTTATTCATTTGGTTCTTTAACATCAACGTTTCTGTTACGGGTATCTTTGTTTTCTTCTTTGACGCTTCATTCCTCTAGAGAAGCGGATCTCAAACTTTTTTGTTCGCGTGTCCCTTTGTACTTCGAAAAAAGCGCTGTTCTTCAGTTGGTTCCCAAACAAAACATCAACAACGTGAGTAGGTTCCCTATATTCAAATATCAACAACGTGAGTAGGTTTAGGTTCCTCATGCTCAAATGAGTAGGCCTACCTCTATGGAAAAAGGTTGGATGTAACATGTTGCCCATCAAATATCAACAACGCGAGTTGATCCCAAGGCGGGGATCACGTAGCACAGTAGTGGCGGTGTTCAAATATCAACAACGGAGATTAAGTAGTTGTTATTGTCTATAACGCCACCTATAATAATCGATCATGAACCGTGGCTCTATCTACGTTAAAATACAAATACCGATCATAAATTTCAGTGATTAGCAGATTAATGGCAGTGGAAGTACAGGAAAGCCGTGGCTTCATATAGGCCTACATTAAAATATAAATACCGATCACAAGTTTCAGTGATTAGCAGAGTAGTGGCAGTGAAAGTACAGGACACGTTTGTTACAAATTTTTATCAGTAAAGAAATAAAATTATGAAATTATTCGACGCAGCGTGTCCGCCAAGCACAAAATCATTTTTAATCTACCTACTACCGTAGACAGTAATTGACAGTCCTAAGCCTGCACAAAATGGGAAGGGAAATTTTTTCTGCCTTGGTCTAGCGCGGGAACCAATTTCAGTATACAGATGAAATCAACCTGGAACCAACTCGAGTATAGCTCTGGAACTAACTGGGAACCGATTCACATATTTGGGAACCAATTCCAGTACGCCCGAAAAAAGTTCACGGTTCCCCAAATGATTATAAAAGACCTCCGAAGCAGTTCACGATTCCCCAAATGTTTATAAAAGACCTCATGTAGATACCACATGCCACTTTCCTCAGGGGTTTTTATTGTTCGAAGAATACATACTTAGCACTTCGCACTAATTTAATATAAGTTAAACTAATACAAAACAGTGAAGAGTGACTATCGAACCGAACTGATATTACAAGTATTAATGTTAAAATTTATAGGAGTGATAGAGATACTTCAAAGTTAAATTTATAAAAATGTCAATAATTCACACATTCTTAAACTAAATTAGATTAAATTTGATAGACGCACTGTTTATAAGGAGTACAGTAACTGTACAAAATTTCAGACTTCTGCCTTTATTTGTTTATAAAATTGAAATTTCATGTCGGTGTGCCCACGGCAAACGCTAGTTAACATACTCTCATCCAGTCCCGAAGGAAAGAAGGCATTTCCATTTCCCTTTCCCTGTCAGGATTCGAATTCGAGTTAGCTGGATTTTTAGCTAGAGGACAAGAACGAGATGGTGATGATAATGATGACAATATAATCTAGATGGATAGTGTAAGTAATCAGATATATCAGAAAAAACTTCGGGAGGTGATATTAATTATGATTATTATTTTATTTTTTAACGTCTATAAATTTAGCAGTAAAACCAAATTGTAAATGTGATTCTCTCTCCAGTACTTGAGTGCCAACAAACTCATTCAGGATCAAAGGACACCGCATCCGGGCTGTGAATTGATGTGATAGTAACGAGTCGGGTTCCATGTGTTTCGAGCCTCTCTGGTCTCGCCGACAATTTAACATAATGAAAACTCTATTTCGAAAACCTACTGCTTCGGAATAAACACCTGCCGCCTTAAGGAGTCAAGTTACAGAACTAGAACTTACAGTTCTTAAGCAATTTTCAGGAACAATGCAGTGTTGGCGTATATTGCTACTATGATACTTTGATGTTTGAATATAAACAATGAAACTGGTAGATCGTTTGTTCTTTTAATCATGCCGATTATAATTATTTCACTGCAAAATTCGAAGTGTGTTGAGACTCTGCAAGAATTGATTGTTTCATTAATGGTGGTGGTAGTGGTGGTGGTGATAACAGTAGTATATTTAACGACACTTTCAACTGCAGAGGTTATTCAGGGTCGAAACTCAACGTGAACAAGAAATGACAGACAAATTTTGCCCGGAACCGTGTAACAGAATTTTTTTTGTTACTTTCAGTAAATCTATGATAATGGCCTTCAAGATTCATACATAAGATACGATAAGATAAGATTCATACATAGATGAGAACGAATTCGTTAAAAATCTGAGTATCCCAATAACTATATTAGGGAGAACACGGGAATGTTACTTGAAGCAAGTGAAGAGATAAATTTGGAAGTAAATCCCAAAAATATAAAGCATATGATTATGTCTCGTGACCAGAATATTATACGAAGTGGAAATATAATAATTGAAAATTTATCCTTTGAAGAGAATTTTCACTTAACTATACTTGGAATTGGAAAGTGTCGTAATGTACCCCTCTCAAAAAGGCTCGATTTTCTTGGGAATTTCTGCTGTGAGTCACCGTATACTCTATGAGATCACTCACTACTGATCTGTCACCTCGCGCCACAATTCAGCTGTCGTGTGATTCCTGACGCACATTATGTCATCCAGATTTGTTATCAGAGATCGGAAAGAACACTATATATTGTCTATAACTTATATATTGCGTATGTTCCAAATAAGTCCATAGCAAGTATGTAAAGATGTGGTACCATTTATTATAGTCGATAGTAATCCTATTTTCTGCTTATTAACTCGACTGTACACACTGTCTGCCGCTTGTTTACTTGATTACATGCCCTTCAGTTTTTCATATTCTCTGTATTTGAGTTCTTCGTACTTGCCTAATGATTTGAGTGTAGGCAACTTGATGCTAAATGCTTAAGAACCCCTAAGCCTGCTGATAACATTCTTTACTGCCAGGTATTGCTAGTTAGTATTAGCATAGAGTGTATAATTTTTTTTACGTAAGCGAATTTTAAATTTTCTTTCATATTTTTGCATTATCTTACTACAAGTATGTTTATTATTAATACTTCTATTCATAAATTATATTGAATTATTATTTTCCTTTTCGTAAATTGCCTACCGACTAAATAAAACTAATGTTTTCAGAATGCGGTACAACAGTGCACGTCTCTTCACTGGCCCGATCTATAACGTAGTCGACCTGGTTGGCAAGTTGGTATAGCGCTGGCCTTCTATGCCCAAGGTTGCGGGTTCGATCCCGGGCCAGGTCGATGGCATTTAAGTGTGCTTAAATGCGACAGGCTTATCTCAGTAGATTTACTGGCATGTAAAAGAACTCCTGCGGGACAAAATTCCGGCACATCGGGCGACGCTGATGTAACCTCTGCAGTTGCGAGCGTCGTTAAATAAAACATAACTTTTTTCTATAACGTAGTCAAAAGCTTAAGATATTTTGTGCTCTGGAAACATTGGGACTGAAGTCTTCAGGAGTTCAACACGTCTGCAGATCAAATTTGTTGTTCAAGCCCACTGAATCGCTGTTCGTAAATGTGTAGCTCTGGATTTGGACAATTCTCAGATAGGTCTTCCCGGTAATATCTGTAGTGTATTGGCAGGCCTATTGGGTCCGAAATGTCCTCGTGGAGTTTTTTTCTTTTTCCGGCGACGCCCGTTGTTACGAGGCAAATGTTTGGTAGTGGATCCGGGAAGTGCAATGTTTAAGTGCAAATGTCTCAATTCTAAGTTGTAAACAAGAGGTGTTGAGGGTACCGTGCCCAAGATAGGCGTAACCGTCGCCTCTGGCGCTCTCAGTATTTCTGATTACCGAAGTTCTCGCAGAGTAACACAAAAACAGCGATGGGTGCGGGTCCAGCATCGTAAATTGCCGACTGCTTCAACACTAATTGAAAACAGGTTTTATAAACATGTGCACGGTTTTTGAGAGATGACTTCGATAGCTCTCAAGAAACCTGTTCCTGTAGTACGCAGGTGCCGAAAACTGCAGGTTCAGTGCCCATCTTGTAGCTATTTTAAGGCATCCACTCGACCACGCAGATCATAGAGCAAGGGTAGCGCATGACTGCAACACTACAACTCTCACTTTCGAATAAATAGTCCAGTCGTTCCATGGTATGCAGTTCATTCATCTCTGATCATAAATTTTCGTAGTAGATGAGATAAGCAATAACAGGATCAGAGGACAACTCGAGATGTTCAATATAGTAGAGGAGGTTGGAAATAAGAGAAATGGAACGCATAAGTTAGAGCGGGCCCACATATAGGTCCCTAGCAGTCATACAAGTTATGAATCCTTTAGACAAGATTTAGGAAGCTTCAGAATATGAGCAGATAGTTTGTAACGGGTTTTGATGTCACCTCGAAGAAAACTGAGAAAATTATTATTATTATTATTATTATTATTATTATTATTATTATTATTATTATTATTATTATTATTATTAAATTTTGAACTGATAAATAATGTATATATAGGTCTCGCAAGTACGTAATACCGACGGAAGGAATGCGAATCAAACACTGCGATAAGGAAGAGCGGGCGACAGGAAAGGTCATGAGATGACTTGAATGATATTCAAGGAAGAGAAATGGCATTGATAGAATCAGTCTTGCGTTGTGATAGTTACATTACGACTTTAGTTTGTTTCATTGCATGTGAATGCGTGTCTTGTATCGCACGGTATTATTATTTCATTCGTAAACATATGTTGCGCGTTTAATTAGCTTCGAATTTTTCTCTTGCTACGTTCTTTATTTCCACAGCGATGTCCTCATTTGTTCATCCTTGGAAGAGACGGTATCGGCCCGTATCTCTCCCCCCTTCGGCGTGCCTACATACACACGTCAAAACAGACAGCAACGCCACCATTGGTTTTCGGTAATCATTTCTGGCGCGAGCTATATCGGCACATAAAACACAAGTGTCTGTCCCATTCTGTCCTCTGAAAACGTTGCGTCATAGAGAAAGACTCTACAGATCAAAAACATCCCATTTTAAGGGACTACTCGGGGAAAATTACTGGTTTCCATCGAATGGTGTAAATGGAAAAAAATATTGCAATTCATTCTATTTCGTTGTAAGACCCGCTACTACGCGAAGTTAACAATAATGTACTACGGATAATACCACATTCTAGTATATACAGTCGCGAAGCTCAATACGTAGTAAATATGCAAACATTAGATAGTTGCTCACCACTAGGATCGCTAATATCGCCTCATTACAGGTAATGCAAAATAGAACCGTCACAGTCTATTGTTTCTAGCACCCTCAAAACTCAAGCTTCGTGACTGTATATAGTAGACTGTGATAATACTGTGTAGTAGCGGCCCGTGAATAGAGTTGCGACTTTCCTTTCAAATATTTCTTGCATTACGCTTATTATGTTCATTTGTTTGTTTATAATTATGGTACATAACTGATACATCATCACTGAGGATAGGCTGTTATATTTTTTGGTGTTACAGTTATGAATAGTTAAATAATCTTCCGAAATCTTCGTTGTAGTGATTTGTTTGAAGAGTTACTTGTAGTTATAATAACTATAAGCATATCCGTATATTAATATCATCTTGAATTTTCATGTTTTTGTCCTTTTAAGGCTTCTTTCTGCGTATTGAAATGTAATGCCAACCTTCCAGAAACATATAGGGATCAAATCAGATCTACTTCACGCTACTGCACAGTGAAAAGGAAAAGTAGCGGAAACTTAAAAAAAAAATGCCGTTACTTTTGTTCCACTATTATAGTAACTTTGAAAAGTGAAAAGTCATATGCTGGAAAGTGAATGGGATTTTCCCTAAGAACGAAGTCTCTTCGCCATTAAAATTAAATTAATTGTATTCACTGTATTTTTGCTTCAGATTCAAAATAATTTAGAGAAGAAATATAAGAACAGAACATTTACTACTAAGTGATTCAAATGACGAAAAACCCAAGAAAGGAATATATAAATTTTTATAACTTAAGTTTATCTCAATTCTGCGAATGTTTTCGAATTACGCCAACTAAAGTAGATTAAGTCGTTGAAAGAATTGGACCTATTCTCGAACCAAAAACAAGGAGTAGGAAAAATCCTGTGTTTTCATTCATGAAGATAAATGGATCATATGCGAAGACTAAGAGGAAGGTGGAAAATAGGAAGGATTGGAGAATTGTAGGTTTACAGTGAAAGACTGCCCTTGGGCAGAACACTATATGAAAATGTCTTCATTAGGTAGGAAATGGAGTTAATCAACGTGGACAACATGGAATTACAATGACTACTGATATGCAAAGACTGTGTAGAATGAAATAAGTACAAAGCAATCTGTGATTCATGGAGAAACAGAATTACTTTTCAGATTTCAAAGTGAAAAGTGAAACATTGTAAAGTTGCATGATGGAATAGGCCCCTAAGTGATATTTGTGGCGGATAGGATCGTAATTGCTGATTTTTTCTGAGCTATTCCCATTTTCTCATTAAATGAATTAACATTATACTAGCCGATTTCCATTTTGTATCAACTTCATAGCATTTTTCTGATTGGTGATTGAAGTGCGGAGGGGACTGGTGTAGGGATATATGGGGGTGTCTGCATGAAACCCGGATACGTAGCGAACCTTAGCACAATCGAGTAGTGTGGGTGAGAATGCGTCTAGTCAGAGGTGATCGTACAGTGGACGAAAAATATCCCCAAAGTCACAGAGAAAGGAGGGCGAGATAAACAAGCATTCTGTAGTGCGGATTGTTTTGCGTATGTGTTAAAATTGAAAACATCGACTCGTAATGTTGCCACACCCGTCCCTTCCTCCCACAAGTCCGTTTCCAGGTATCGAAATTGTTATCGAAACGGTCGTCAGGCTCGGAGATATTCTGGGTGCTATTCATAGACATTTCTCTAGCCTGCGCTACTAGCGTGTTAAACTATCCCCGGCTATCGACTGTTTACTTGTGCAGGATTCATATCATATCATATCGCTAACACTGGTTTGTGAATACGAAGAACGTTAGTTCGCTGATCATCCACCGGAAGCCCGCGCTAAGATGTCTATGAATACGGCCCTAAGTGACCACTGTAGTAGTCCACGTGAGATGGACGTAGCGCTACATGTTTACCCTCTCGCCTCTAGATCAGTGGTTCCCAACCGGTGTGCCCCGGCACCCTAGGGTGCCGCGTGATCGGCTAAGGGGTGCCGCGAGATTTTGAAATAAACCAAAAAAAAAAATACTGTCTACTTAAGCCTAAAGTGTTGTAAGGTCTTGAAATAAAATAAGTCAAATTAATTACTCTCATGCACTACAGATCGATTCATTTCGAAGATTCAATTATACTTGTATCCGGCTCCGGCAGATGGCATTACAGCCAATCCCTGCCGAACATTCCTGATTCAGTATACTAATATAGACTACTCGCTTCCTCACGAACATTCCCGAGATATCGACAGAACAATATATAAAATTGATGTATTTTTACTAAGTGATTGTAGTAAAGTTTACCGTATTATATTATGATGTATGTTACTTATTATATCATCTTTCAATATATGAATATATTAAACTTCAGTTTTTTTTTAAATTCAAGAAAGGGTGTCCCCAGTTTTTAATGTTATTTTCAAGGGTGCTTCCAGTTTTTAATGTTATTTTCAAGGGTGCCGCGAACTTAAAAAGGTCGGGAAACACTGCTCTAGATGATAATGATAATAATAATAATAATAATAATAATAATAATAATAATAATCATCATCATCTTCATCATACCTGTATGTTGCTTTATATCTATATTTATCTCTTTTTCATGTTATTTTTTCCATCATTTATGTTATAAGCAACTATTTGTACTGTCTGTTGTAATTGGAGCGTTGCCCTGTTATAGACAAATACAATAAATAATAATAATAATAATAATAATAATAATAATAATTCCGGAATCTTGCTTTATATCTGTAGTTGTCTCTTTTTCGTGTTATTTTTTAAATTTGTTTGTGTTATAAGCAACTATTTGTATTGTCTATTGTAATTGGAACTTTGCCCAGTTATAGACAAATAAATAATAATAATAATAATAATAATAGAAGTAATAATAAACACAAGAACCAAATTCAACTGAGGAAAGTTTTTCATTCCATTGTAATTACTCGCAAACGATTAGCATTCAGTTGTAAGAAACTTTCGTTAGCGCACATAATTAACCCCAGACACTTCACTTAAGAAGAGAACACTAATAATAATGCAATACCATTAAAGCAGTAGACAAGGAGTGGGTGTTGGCGCGACTCGGCCATCGTCGCAAGCAGTTATATACGTATGAGCGATAAGCAAAACAGAACGAGCCACTGCGGCGTTGCGTGTGGTGCAGTTGGCCGTCGTATTTGAAACCTAATCGGTTCTTGCACTAGATAAACAAATCCATTTAACATTTCTCTAGCAGTAAAAGAAGGCATGTGCAAGGCATTGCACAGTTTCCTGTAACTACTGTTGTAGCTCAGTAACAAAGTCAGAATGTTACGAAAAGTTAGATGACCAGATTTTGCTTAAGCTATCTCTTCGTCGGTCGTTACAAAGTGAACGGATGTCTCTTCCTTAGTTCTTTCTCCAGAGGTCCGCAGAAGATGCTCTTTTTCCTATTAAAAGCTTCCTTTGTCATTACTATCCTCCTTTTGACTTCTTGGCAGCAGCTCATGTTACTGCTTATAGTACACCCCAAGTATTTGAAGCTGTCCACTTGTTCTACTGCCTCGTTCAGAATTAGCAAGTTTATCTTCTTTACTTTTCTTCCTATGATCATGGTCTTCGTCTTGTTGGCATTTATCTTCATCCTATACTGCTCACAAGTGTCATTTATCTCCAGTAGCATATTCTTCCCCATCTGCTAACAACACCATATCATCAGCAAATCTTATGCACTTTATTCTTCCTCCTACTATCACTCCTCCCATGTTCTGAAAACTGTTCTTCACTTAATCTTCCAAGTAGATATTGAACAAGGTATGTGATAAAGGGCACCTTTGACGTACTCCTCTCCCTATTTCACTTCCTTCTGACATTTCTTCTCCTGTCCTGACTTTGACTGTACAAATCATGACACCTTTTTTTTTTATTGTAATCGTTCGTTACTTTCTCTAAACGTTTTCATTCGATTACATGTTTATATCCTAGGCTGTGGTTTTTTGGAATCCCGGTACAGATTTTAAATAATGTAATTTCGGGTTGCGTTGAATTCAACATGTAGACATAAAAAAGTAGACAGGTTACAAATTAAAGTTAGAATAATAAAAAGAATTGCAGCATTAAAGAGAAGGATTAGAAAATCCCCCCCCTCAACCAAAGACTCTGAAATAAATAAGAGGACAAAAAAGAGGAACACATAGAACGAATGGATGAACAAAGGGCTTCTAGAACGCTAGTCGGACACTGAGATCGTTACAGTTCGATGGATTTGCATTAGAAGTGAAGCAGGAGAAGGTCCGTGATCAAAATTCGTAGTGTGCTGTGAGATGTTTGTAAATCTGTTTTCCAGTAATGCGCAAATGCTGAGGTCTATTCCACACTAAGTAATAGGCTCGTGTGCAGTACAGTTTGGCCAGCCTTTATTATAGCGTGATACGACGAGAGCCGCAGGGAAAGAAGTAAATCTCTTCAGGTTTGTTTTTAATGCTGAAACATTAATACTCAGCCGGCTGGCCTCGTGTGAAGGTTCAAACCGCAGAAACCGAAGACTAGCATTATACCTCATCTCCTGCAGTTTGCGTAATGAGTCCAGTCCACCCTGGCATTAACCACCAAACTCCATTTCTGTATCCGCAACGTACATCTCAAAACTTAAAAGTTTATATGTTGTCTTCTTGCACTTAAATTTTTCCGTACATTACTACATAGCCACAGGCGTATCTCAGGCAGTTGGCGTACTTTTCTGTTGATCCGGACCTGCGCTAGGATGTGGGTTCGATTCCCGCTTGGAAGGATTATCTGGTTGGGTTTTTTTTTTTCGAGATTTTCCGCAACCGTAAGGCGAATATCAAGTAATCTATGGAGAATTCTCGGCCTTATGTCGCAAACTCCATTTCGCTATCACCAGTTTCATCAGCACCATATAACCTGGTAGTTGATACAGCGTCGTTAAATAACCAACAAACATTAATTACTACGTATTAGTGGAACGAGAGACCTGCAGTATTTTGGCATGTACGCATGCTTACCCTCTCTTTGTTGCCTATAGGCCTAAGACGCTACCACTACCTCTTTCCTTGGATTCTAATCTGCGCCATCCATAAATTCTAACCGGAGTAAGATTTGCATTACTTCAGATCTCTACTAGGAATAGAATCTGCGCCATTTCTACTCAATTCTTGGATTCTAATCTTGCCATTTCTGATCTCTTCCCTTAGATTCTAATCTGCGCCATCCCTAAACTCTAACCGAATGAGATCTGCATTACCAACTCCAGATCTCTACTAGAACTAGAATCTGCGCCAATTCTCAACTCTTTCCTTGGATTCTAATCTGCTCCATTCATGAACTCTAACCGAAATTAGATCTGCATTACCTTAGATCTCTACTCGAAATAAAGTCTATGCCATTTTTGAACCCTTCCCTTGGATTCTAATCTGCGCCATTTCTGATCTCTTCCTTTGGATTGTAATCTGCGCCATTTATAAACTGTAATTGGAATGAGATCTGCATTACTCCAGATCTCTACTCGAAATAGAATCTGTGTCATTTCTGTTCTCTTCCTTTGGATTGTAACCTGCGCCATTCATAAACTCTAACCGAAATTAGATCTGCATTACTCCAGATCTCTACTCGGAATAGAGTATGTGCCATTCCTGAACCTTCCCTTGGATTCTAATCTGCGCCATTTCTGATCTCTTGCTTTGGATTCTAATCTGCGCCACTCATAAACTGCAATCGGAATGAGATCTGCATTACTCCAGATCTCTACTCGGAACAGAATCTGTGCCATTTCTGATCTCTTCCTTTGGATTCTAATCTGCGCCATTCATAAACTCTAACCGAAATTAGATCTGCATTACTCCAGATCTCTACTCGGAATAGAGTATGTGCCATTCCTGAACCTTCCCTTGGATTCTAATCTGCGCCATTTCTGATCTCTTGCTTTGGATTCTAATCTGCGCCACTCATAAACTGCAATCGGAATGAGATCTGCATTACTCCAGATCTCTACTCGGAACAGAATCTGTGCCATTTCTGATCTCTTCCTTTGGATTCTAATCTGCGCCATTCATAAACTCTAACCGAAATTAGATCTGCATTACTCCAGATCTCTACTCGGAATAGAATCTGTACCATTTCTAATACCTTCTTTTGGATTCTAATCTTCGTCATTCATAAACTCTAACCGAAATGACATATGCATCACTCCAGATCTCTATTCGGAATAGAAGCTGTGCCATTTCTGATTTCTTCCTTTGGATTCTAATCTGCGCCATTTATAAACTGTAATCGGAATCAGATCTGCATTACTCCAGATCTCTACTCGGAATAGAATCTATGCCATTTCTAATATCTTTCTTTGGATTCCAATCTGCGCCATCCCTGAACTCTAACCGGAAAGAGATCTTCATTACGCCAGATCACTAATCGGAATAGAATCTCTGCCATTTCTAATATCTTCCTTTGGATTCCAATCTGCGCCATCCCTAAACTCTAACCGGAAATAGATCTTCATTACACCAGATTACTAATCGGAATAGAATCTATGCCATTCTAATATCTTCCTTTGGATTCTAATCTGCGCCATTCCTAAACTCTAATCGGAAAGAGATCTTCATTACTCCAGATCTTTAATCGGAATAGAATCTGGGCCACGTCTGACCTCTTCTTAGATTCTACTGTGCTCCATCCCTAAACTGTAATAGAAATGAGATCTGCATTACTCCAGACCTCCACTCGAGATAGAATCTGCGCCATTTCTTATCTCTTCTTGGAACCTAATCTGCGCCACCCCTGAACTCTGCCCGGAAAGGTATCTGCACTATTGTGGATCTCTATCCGGAATGGAATCTACCCTGGCCTCGGCACGGAATATAATCTACGTTGTTCCTAACCTCTTTCTGGCTTAGAAGCTGCTCTACCTCAAATGCATTATTCGAGATGCTGTACGACATCTCTGATATCTGCCCAGAATAAAATCTGCGTAATGCGAGACTTCTCTGGGAATCAGACCTGCGCCATCCATGATCTCAGCCCAGATTAGAATCTGCTTCAACCTTGACATTTTCCGGGAATATAATCTGCACCACCCTTGCCTTTAGCGAAGAATCTAATCTGCGATATCCCATTCCTCTACTCAAGATCTAATTTTCATTTCTTACTTCTGACCTCTGCCCGGAATCGAATTTGCACTATCTCTTACTTCTGCCTGAATTTGGATCTGCGTCCTTTCAGTTTGTAGTAGGTCTCTCTGTTGACTGAACCTACTCATCTTCCAATTGGCGTAGAGTGAGTGTAGTTTAATACATTGCTATTACTTGAGTACAAATAGTTACGTGGAACGCTAGCTTCTTGTACACAAGTGCTGATTATGTGGCAGCAATGTGACACGTGACGTGAAGTGCGCAACTGACGGAAGTAGGAAGCGCTCTGTCTTATCATACTTCAGTACTTGGCATGAATAAATAGAGCAAATTAACCGGATGCGCAGATATATTGATATTATAAATCTGTATAAGAATGTGTAATGTAGTAATATATACTGTATATGCAATTGAAGAAAAATGTGTCTGTATAATCTTTCGAAATTGTACTATATTTTTCATTAAAACATCTATTTTCATAATAATGTTATTATAAGTATTTGTGCATTTTCCCTCGCTTTGTATGGAAATGATTTCTTGTGTTTGATTAGGACCACCAAACGTCCCGGATTTTATATGCTTGTCCCAGTATCCTGGAAAGTGACTGCGAGACGCTGATTTGTATTCTCAATGTTTTACATGTTTTCTAAGGAAAAAGCCTTCGGTATGAAAAACTAGCATTGCATTTGTTTAATATAATGTTGTTTCTTGTTTCGTCAACTGTCCAAAGACAGGTCTGAACCTTACAAGTGATACACTTATGAGGCAACTAGGCCAGGAGATAATGAGGTACTGTTCTCAAACCAGGAGATCAACCGTGAAAGGAATGTGCTTATTATTGCGTCATCTATTGGAGCGAAGTAGATAATAGTAATATGCGTTACAAGAGCGGTATGTTGACGTACATGAAAACAAACATACCGTTCGTGTATCGTACATTATTTTGTGCGAAGATCGTTTATTACATACCTGAAATAGGAATTTCTAATTAGTTGCAATGAAATCTCCATCTTGGTTTCTGTTCAATGACGGCAACTTTGGAAAACAATTATATCTATCTTCAACATCGTTCCTATAAAATGTTTTCTGTGTTTACTATACTGCAGCAGGCCGTGATATACGTCTGTCTTTTTTTCCCCCCAGTCTATGATGAGTCTGGAATCTTGTTAATTTTTTCACGGCTTCCTTAATGTTACTTGCGTTACAAATGCAGTAACTTTTGTGGTGTTGTAGAGTTTACTTAATTTTTGCAAATATTTAAAAACAATAATTAACAGTGCAATTTAGGTGAAATTGCAGTGGTAAGTTTCCAATTTATAATTATTATTATTATTATTATTATTATATTGAACGTCTTTAGAAATAATATGTTAAAAACCTAAAGCAGTAAAATGAATATGACGCTTAAGCGGTAAGAATAGGAAAATTGTTATGTGTGTTACGTTGGGAATACTAAATGTGGTATTTCACACACCGCGTGTTGGTTTTGTGCGGAAAGCAAGCAAATACGCACGATCTCGCACAAATAATATTACCGTTATAACGTCAGTTTAAAAACCATGCGCTCTCATGCATATGTTATTTCCTGGAAAGGCCAGGAGATTAACTGTGATCTAATTTTGTAACTAGGGTAGTATCAATATGTCTGTATCAATGTTATGGTTTGTGCTGTGAGAGCTAGCCAGTAGAGATAAGAGTACCCACGTGTGAGACCTTATGACATCAACACTCATTCACAGCATTACCCTGCTCCGTTTCACCCGGCATAGACTTTCTCGTGGTTGGAACACAGTATGGTGGTAGTTCCTTTCCCACTCCATTGCATACATCGCCGATTAGCTACGTGTTACACTAATCAGACTTCAGATCTATACAAACAATGAGTGACTCAGTGCCAGAGGTGCCTAAGCCACAATTATACTCAAAAAAGTTACTGAAGTCTAAACTCAGACCTCGTTTTTTAAAACTGTATGCTCTCAATTAGAAATTATTTCTCATTTACTATAATCTGTATTTATCTAGTACATCTACTTTGGCACATATAGCCTATAAATGATATTTTACAGTCATTTTATGCAGAAATCTGCGGCTAAAAATTTGTGGTTTAGGCAACTCTGGCACTGAGCCATTCAATATTGTTCTTCGTTTGACACATATCGTCAGGTGAGATGTACTGTCTGATAATAGATGTACAGTCTTAGAAGAAAGTTTTGTCGCACATATACTTTACAAGTTCCAGAAAGGAGGCAGTGCACATGATTAGACAGACAGTGAAACAAAACTAATTTTATTACCTCCACTAGTCGTTCTCTTGTGAACCAATCGCACGTCCACTGATCGTGCGCACTGCCTTCTTTCTAGGACTTATAAAATATCTGTACGATAAAACTTTTTTCTAAGACTGTACATATCAGCCAGAACCTCAGTCAGAGGCATGTAATATAATAATGTCTTGAATTTTAATACAAATGAAGGGTCCAGGGGAAAAACGCGTTTACTCGTAGTTCAAATTTAGTAATTTTTGTATTTTAATTGAATCTGGCAGTTAAAGTTGAGATCTTTAAGACTTAGACAGGAAGAAACTGTTAGTTCAGCAAGTCTGTAAACGTTCTCCTGAAAAATTGCGAAATGTGACTAAATGTGTTTTTTTCCCTGAATCCATAAAACGTTTTCCGAGGAAAAAGCTTTCAGCATAAGAAATTTACAGTGTATTGGTGTAATGTAATATAATAATAAAAATAATAATAATAATACTATTACGATTATTGTTATTATAACAATGTGTTTTAATTTTAGTACTTACAATACAAATGTTTTCTGGGGAATAAGTTCTCTACTCCAAAAATGTCCGCAATTTTGGCTTACACAATTTGGTCAGCCTACCCTAGTTGAATTGTAATGTGATCGATTATTCCGTGAACTTCTACTTTACTTTAATCTGGATAATATCAATGTGTCACTTTCATGGCAGTCTTGACAAACTATTCTATGAACGTGAGCAGACAATTTTAGTAGTATGCGGAGGTGTGATCAGTGATATTTTTCATCCACCCTTATCCCATTTCTTGCATTTCCGGTGCAATATTTTTGTATATCCTGCCAGAACATCTCCAAAATTCCATATTGATTTGTTAATCTATACGTTAATAATGCTTGTTAATATTGTATTAATGTAAGATATTTATCAAGAAAGCTACGTCGATTTTGCACTTTAGACTAGGCTAGTAGTATTTGTGTCTATCTTTAGGATGAAGCGGTTTCTCTGACATTTGCCTTTTAAGGAAAAATAATTATGGCTGGAGTCATAAAATATAACCTTGAGATCTTACTCAGCATATGCCACGGTCTTTGACTAGGATTTGGTATTTAATGTCTATTTCAATTCTTACAGCTCGTTCTGCATATTTATAGTAATGTTTTCTTCTTTTGTTTCAGGTAAGTGGCATGCAACACTATGGGAATCTGATTAGAGTTCTGCATACCTTTCGCTAATGCCAATGATTTCGTTGTGATATTGGTAAGTCTCATGCAAGAACCCTCTTGGATGAAATGCACAAACCAGTGCACTTTAAGTACGGTGTAAACAACATTTAAATATAATATGAGCTGGTGAATATAGAAGGCAATGTTTGATTTGCAAACGTCTGACATTTCAGCAGCGGAGAAACATGACCCCATGAGAATATGTCAGCACTGCAGTTTTCTGTAGCTCGTTGAGTTGTTCAAGCATTCATTCCTTGCAAGTGTGTTTAAAGGCAATGGATCGTGCTTGTGTTGTATGTCATTGATACACTAAATGTTATGAATAATTAAGAGCTATGAGAAGACTTTATAGTTGAAGTTTAATAACCGCCTCTTAAATGCATAAGTAGACGCGGCGGCAGGTTAATTACAAACGTACATACTGTATGGCATAGTTTTGAGCTCAATTTCATTCCTTCTTAGTGCAAAGATTATGTCGCAAATATTAAAACTTTCCTTCTGTTATTTGTAGAAAAATAAAATAATGTGGGCTACATTCCGTTTTTGTGATAAATAAACGCGATTTTTTTTTAAATCTACTCTGTTTCTTCGTTGTTAATTCTGGACAATTCATTTTCTTTTTGCGTTTTAAGTTTCGGCGGGAAAAATGTTGAAATTGCATAGAATGAATTAGTTTGATTGGATAACTGGCTTAGAAGAAACTACCTACTCAAGGAAACACTGAAAGGAATGGTGAACGGGAGAAAAGTTCAGTGCCGAAGATTATCAGATGATAGACAGCATTGAGATATAGACATATTTATCGTATCCTGAGACTGACAGAAAGATGTAAAAGACGAAAAACTGTTGAACGCTGGGTTTGCAGTGAAGGATCTGCCTTTGGGCAGAAAACTATGAATTAATGAATTACCGATACTTACTGAAGACTAGACCTCGTATTTTAGATGAAAACCTATTTTCTTCGTGTTATACACGAAAATTAATTCGTATATACACAAAGAAAATACAATTTTATGCAATCACTCTTAATTACTCAAACTTCAAATTCAGTTAACAAAAGTGAATTTCATGAAGACTTGCGTCGAGTCCATGTCGTGGCAAACATAGGTACCCTTAAATATTCTTCAAAACTGTCATTTTAGAAACTTTATTTTAATTGATAATTTATTAATGTCATAATTTTCAAAAACCTGTTTTGACGATTCAACTGTGATGATTAGAGACGAAAATTCCATGCAAATTCATGTTTTTATAGGAACATAGGACGTAGCTCAAATTTAGTACTTATTCATTTCATTATTTTCTGGTTCCAAATATGTGTACTTTTTCCGTGCATGTTTGCATGTTTTGGCCTTTTTGGGGATAAAACATGCATAATGCATATTTAAGCAATTAGCATAATCATGCATACAATATACAATATATTCTGTTTAAATGCATGTTTTAATGGTTTTGAGTGGACACCCCAGTTTCTCGATTTTTATGACCTCATTTAAGAATCAGGACTGAAAAAGGAAAAGAAAAAAAAAGACTAAGTAACAGAAAAAGGTTCATTCAAGTTTGCACCCATAACTTCTTGCGATGTAGAGAGGTCATTCCCTGCCTACAAAAACATATTGACTGACAAGAACAGGAACTTTAGTTGTTAACTGTGCAAAGAAGAAAGTGAAAGAAGAAATTTGGAACAAAAATGAAAGTGCATGTTTTAATGTATTTTTCGCTTGATCGTGCATGTTTCATAGTATGATAGTGCATGAATGCATGCATATTTTGGGATTTTATAATGCATGAAATTCTCGTCTCTAGTGATGATTAACAGACAGCGGGTTTTCAGTCCAGACACAGCGACATGACGTCACGTCGTTTGGTTTACATAGGAAGCATAGCAATGATTTCAATGACCTCCCTTTAACTGACGTACAGTATCGGGATCGAAAATCCGCTGTCTAATGAGTGATTAATAATCACGCCGTCTTTTCTCCTACTTTACCATTCCACGGTGAAAAATAGCAAATTTAACAAAAGAGCATCGTGATGTCATGAGAAGAATTGTAAAAATAAACTAGTGACGGAATTGGGAAATCTTATTGCACTGGCAAGTGATTCAAGAACGCTGAATTATGTTAAATAAACAGGGCTGGGTCTGAAATGTTAGTGTGTTTCTTAGGAGAGCTGTTGCTTTGATTTAATATTTTCGTAGACTTCTAGTTTGACTTCTCCTTGCTGCCGTATGATATCCGCGATGTCATTGCATATCGGTTTCTTTCCAGAAAATGCTTCCCTCCCGTCCTAAGTTGGCATTAATGTGCCACACCTGTAACGAAAGTACTTTGTTGTAACTGACAGCCTGAGAATACTGCCTCCGCCCATTATGTAAATATGTACTGTAATTGGAAAGGAGAAACTATTATTTCTTGTAGCTATAATTTTATTGTGCTACGATATCCTGATAGGTCTTGTGACGTAGCGCTTCATCATCGTTGGTAGTGGGGTAGGGACTGAAATTCTCAGATAGAATGTTCGTTGTTACAGTCATATATGTAAATAGAATACATTTAAATAATTAAGCCAAACGAATAGAACATCGGCTTTACAAATCGGATACCTTGGTTCATATCCTGACGAGTCAAAGTGGGAATTAGGCTTTTGAGGTTTAGTCTAACCAAAAAATTTGAGTTGTTATGCCTATAGTGAACAAATATATTGTTAATTTTTTCAGTCGGTGCCTTATCGCATAATATATAAGAATGTATTCCTTTATATTACATTTAATGTTTTTATAAACGTTTTCGTCGCCCAGCGTTGTAATACCTAACAAAAATGCTACGAATTTATTCAGCAGTCTAATATAACTAATCCCCGTGAATCATTAAACTGCCCTACATTTGCAGTCTATCCATAATTTTCACCAAAATAAGAATTTGCTCTCTTATGACAGCACTTCAAAATGCTTTAACTCTTGTTCACCGGAGGATTGTTTGAGCCATGTGTATGCTCGACTGTATTCGGTATCTGTCTGCAGTAGTGAGGGTTGTATCTGCCACTTCGGGGCATAAGAACTTGGTTATACGAAGCATGTTGAAAGAAACGGATTCTTCTGACGAGCCACTCTTCTCGCGTGAAGGCGGCTACTGTGTTGCATGTTGCAGCTAGTTAATGCAGTCATCATCACGCATTTGTCTCGTCACTTTTTTTTTTATAATTTCAGTATTCTTATTCATCCCGATAGACAAAGACCACTTTAATTTTTGTCATGATAGTTTTTCTTTTTATGTATGAAACCGGCGATACTAACCAACACTTGTTTTGTTAAAAAATAAAGGAACAGATAGATGAGACAAGCGTAGCAAATCTCGAACGTTTATAGACATTTCATGTAGGGTGAGTTCAGGAAACCAATTTAACGAAGCACTTGAAACGTCTGTCATATTAATACGAACTGTACACATCAGAGTGGCATCAGTAGACTGCACCCTAGACTATCGATCATTCAAATGAAGCTAAGCAGATGTCAAACTTCCAACAGAGCCCCTAGATAAGCATGAGTGGATGCCAGTTCTGTATCATCACGGACACGTGCAAGCTCGTGGATCGTCTGAAAAGAGAGAGAGAGAGAGACTAAGTTGTTGTCCTCCCTAGAGAGAGATAGACGTATCATTATCCACACTCTGAAAACTTTTTTTTAAATTTCTGACTCATGTTTACCCTTTAGTCTCTTGAAAATTGAATAAACACTTTGCTCTTATTTACCCCGCACTTCCTGGATGGCCATGTATTGCTTCAAATTTTTAGCTTGGCCTTTTAAAGTTAGAGTAATGACTAAATTTATGTAATGAAAGAACACAAGAACTTGAGTTAACATCTGTGTATTGTATAAGTTAATTTCATGAGGAAACTACGTTAGTATTGGACCTATGTCAATGCTAATGGAGTATGACATGTACAGGTAAATGCTTCAAAATTATTATTATTATTATTATTATTATTATTATTATTATTATTATTATTATTATTATTATTATTATTATTATTATTATTATTATTCAGATGTAATTTATAGAAATTGAACAAAATCTTACTGACCATTGCATTAGAAGTTCATATTTTAAATGTAACATAAAAAAACATACGCCCAGTTTGTGAGACTTCCTGGTACACGAACGTGAGTAGTCAAATCTGATGAGTATTATTATTATTATTATTATTATTATTGTTATTATTATTATTATTATTACTATTATGTGTAAATTATCCGTCGATTGCAGCTCTACTCTTTAGGTCTCAATCGTTTCATTCTTCTACCTTGAGGAGCTATGTGCAACGAAGCGATTAATCGCATATGAAATCTTACGTCCTTCCTCTTAGTATAGTTATTAAAAAGTCAGGACAGATGTGAAAGTTTAAAAAGTAAGTTTATAGAAAAATAATACAGTTTGTTCATAACAGAATGCTGCTTTTTTTCTTGTGAGGAGGGAGGGAACATACCACGAACTACGACCTGATTGTACACCCCCCGATATGGAATGAGTTGCGTGCCCACCGATACTCTATGCGCAACGACCTAACCACTTGGCGGCCCCCTTAACGATCGGTCCCTACAGCCAACAGAGTCCATGTACCACTCCTGCTTCGACAATCCCCTCAAGGCTCTCTTAACGGTCCGAGACGGAAGTCCTCCCCCGAGGTCTGCCCCGGGCACCGTTGCAGAAGCTATCCATCATCATATGAATACAATCCACGGAGGCCGGTCGAGAGAGCCAGCAGCTTCGGATGGCCGCCTGTAGAGCGATCTGAAAACCAGAAGAAGTAATGGGATGATGAATGAAAGGATGACAGCGGAGGAAAGGAAGTGGCGAAGATGAGCGGGGTTCTAATCACCTAATAAAGTTACCTGATATTCATCTATAGGAATGAGGGAAAAACCCCAAGAAAACCTCACCCATGCAACTCGACCCGACCGGGAATCGAACCCGGGCCTGCTGGGTTTGGAGTTAGACTCGCTAACCCCTCAGCCACAACGGTGGACAGAATGCGGCTTATTTAGATATAAATCAATTTCTAAGACTACACCACACTGTTGACTAGCTCATCCGCTGTCTCCTGGGAGCTTGACACACACTGAATGTGCCACATTAGAAATTCGTCTAATTTCCTGAACTTCTTGGAAAACCATCGCAGCATTCACGCCGTTTTCTACGGACTTCGGGTTACCACAAGGTTTTCTATCTGCCACGCAACTGGTCCTTCTATTTTTTTACAATCTTCCACAATGACGACAAATTGCATGGAAGGTCCATATTTCCATGTGCGGCCAGTTTTATAAAGAATTAAGTAACCTCAGATTAAATTAATCTTCATTTACACTTAACTGCGAATTTTTTATTGTTTAAATACTAACTTTAAGTTATTTCGTCTTAACTTTAATTTAAATATAGGCCTAACTGAATCTTCTTAGTCAGTCATATTAATTGAAGTTTGCAGAAAATATTTCTGAAAGAAAAGAAGACAAAATGGGGGAACCCCGAAAAAAATCCCTTGCGGCCGCTTTGTCCACCACAAATTCCTTCACGACCCAGACAGGGATCGAACCCGGGTCGCCACGGTGGAAGGCAGAGAGGCAACCACTCGACCACGGGCGAAGTCAGCCCTATGAAATAGACCTAAAAGTAAGAAAACGAACTGGCCCGAGTCCATATCCTGGTTGGGACAAGTTACCTTGTTGAAGTTTTTCCGGGATTTTCCTTCAACCGATTAAGAGCAAATGCTGGATAACTTATGGTGCTGGACCCTGAACTCATTTCGCTGGCAATGTCACCGTCATTTCACTCGGACACTAGCTAACCATCCCACTTGATAAAGCGTCGTAAAATAAACCAATTAAAAAAGTAGGGACGATGATGGCATACTACTGTAGAATTCATGAATTCTTGAGAAGCAAACATGTCCAGAGACCTTGGAAGTTCACCACAAATTCCACCTTGGACATATTGACTTTAGAATCCTGGCCTTAACTATGCAAATGAGATGTATTAGCTTTTCGGGGTTAATGCTACGTCAGTTAATTAAAGATTTTAATTTAATCGTCCAGTTGATTGGAATTGTCATCGATGATGCGATATAGTTTATCACCTGTCCACATTCTGACATCGTAACAAGTACATTGTTTTCAATTAACATCCAAATGCTGATTTGAAAATAAAGGTTCGTCTTGTTCACTTTACATAAAGAATAAGGCATTTTGTGGCGTTGGTTCACTGTGGTACATCGCGTCGTGAATAAAAACACACGCTGGACAACAAATGTTATCTTCCGCCTGTCCATTAAATGAGATATATCGTCGTTAAATGAAATATTCTGTAATTGTGAGGTGGTTTGGATGGAAGTGCATCACAGAGTTGGAGCGACCAGAGGCAGATGCTACGATATGTTTTTGCTCAAGTTCCAATTAATTGAATCAAGTCTAGACAGAAACATGCAGTGACTGGTCGTATGTGTCTTGGTAAATGATACCCGTTACAAGAACACAGATGAGTAAGAGGAGGTTTTCGTAATGAATGCAGTACTTACTAACTTTTTTTTATAGACATTTACTGCTAATTCCTTGGGGTTGTTCATTAAAACTTGCTGATGGATTAGCGGGACGAGTAGATGATTTCCTTTTTGATTGTATGTCTTAGCACGAAAATAATTTATGTTGATGACTCAACATTCCATGTTGGCCGGAAATCTCTCAGTAATAAGATGGTAGTTACTCTGTTGCTTAGATGAGGAAAATACTGTTGTCCTTGTTTGAGTCCCGGCGGGGAAAGGTTTTTGTTCATGTTCTCCAGTTATGGAATCAAGGTTCTTGATTGAATTTCTCGAGGTTTTCCAGTTTCCCTCCATCATTCTATCGTCATTCTCTATTTGCATATCGATTATCATCATTACAGTACCATTAAAAAAAACGGTATAAGCACGATGTAGTATTGTGACTGGCTAATAGATGGCATCAGTCTGAGTCTCTCTACATTTTAGCCGTTAGGTGACACAGCTAAATCACACAGTTCCCGAATGATGGATCGGCCAGGGTGGTCACGTGCATTAGCCATCAAGGTCCCCAGATCTTACTTCTGTCGATTTTTCTTTATAGAGCTGGATGAAAATCGAGATGTGCAGAAACAAAGTAAACACTAGGGACAAGTTGGTTGTTCGCATTATTAGTAGTGCTGACCGCATAAAAGAACGAGACCTCAGAAGAGCAACACTTACACTCTACTGTTATCAACAGAGCAGAAAAGTGCATTGGACTGTTGAAATGTAGTGATACATTTTAAATAAGCAATAAATGTAATCATTAAGTAATTTGTCTTTCCACCTTGCCACTAACTCTTGTTATGTGTAACATTCATTCAACTGTATCTCCAAACCCATTAAAAATTGGAACTTGGATCGGATTGAATTATGTAAACTTTCATTTTACTCAGAATAGTTCACAATATCATTCAATATACAGTGTTACTATAAATGATCTTTCCTATTACAAACTTGAATAGCTATCGTTAGGAGACACTTAGAAACATGATATTGGTATCAATGGAAAGGGAAACTCAAATATTTTTATTATGTTGGTGAACCTGTTGCATATTTATTAATTTCGTTGCTAGGAGACGATATAGCAGAAAAATGGCTGCAAGCGAAGACAGGAGGGCATTTTGTGTGCTAGATTTTCACATATTCCAGTCTGTTGTCACTATACAACGCAATTTTAGAAGAAAATTTAGTGTTGATTCACCCAGTGATCCTAGTATCCGTAAGCGGTACGCTGACTTCAAAATGAGGGGATGATCTGTAAGCTGAAGTCAACTGGTCGTCCATCAGTAAGTGAGGCAAATGTGGATCATATGAAAGAGAGAGAGATGTCAGAAACGAACTGAATACACGACTTCCAAGGAGATGGATTGGACGTGCTGGTCGTGAAGATTTAGAATGTTTGCAATGGTCTCCACGTTCCCCCGACCTCACTCCTTGTGATTTTTTCTGTGGGGTTTCATAAAACAACAAGTGTTTCAGCCACCATTACCACCTACCATTGAGGATCTTCGTGTCCGCACCACAGAGGCCATTGCACTGGTGGATGGTCCAATGCTACAACGTGCATGGCAGGAAATTGATGTGTGTCGTGTGACACAAGAAGCTCACATTGACCACATGTGACTTACTTACGATTGTGAACCAAATGTTTCACTTTCTGTTTCGTGTTTTCCATTGAAATTTTTTAAAAATTGTTGGAGTTTCTGTTTCTGTTGATATCAATTTCATGTTTTCTAATTTTTGCTGATTTAAGAGTAGCACATGTGATTTGACCGAATGGATAACAAAACATATTTGAGTTTCTCTTTCTATTGATACCAATATCATGTTTCTAAGTGTCTCCTAACGATAGTTATTCAAGTTTGTAATCGGAAAGATAATTTATAGTAACACTGTATTATAGTGTTTATTTGTATGTGTTCATTTAGCAATATCTATTACCTTTCATTCTATTTGTTGTTTTGTTTGTTGCTTAGTACGTTTGGTTACATTTCATTAATGGCTTGCATTATGTTATAGATATTAAATTGTTCATGTTAATCATTTTGTCTTGCTTATTGGAAACAAAAAAGCGTCATTTCTTTCTGGTATAGATTTCTTTATGCCACTGATAAATTTAGTAATTTATTATGTAGGAATACGACACCAGGACATCCCTCGAGTCCACACTTGTAGAGTAACGGTTAGCACGTCTGGCCGCGAAACCAGGTGGCCCGGGTTCGATTCCCGGTCGGGGCAAGTTACCTGGTTGAGTTTTTTCCGGGGTTTTCCCTCAACCCAATGTGAGGAAATGCTGGGTAACTTTCGGTGCTGGACTCCGGACTCGTTTCACGGCATTATTACCTTCACGTCATTCAGACGCTAACTAACCTAAGATGTTGATAAAGCGTCGTAAAATAACCTACTAAAAAAAAGGCATCCTTCGACGTGGTTATGAGAGTCGACGAGATCCCTTGTCGCATGCATCACAACTTTGAAAAAGTTTGTCATTTCTCTTTTGTCCAAAATGTGTCTACTTCCTGTTCATCTGAAAAACAATTTTATCTACTGTGTGCAATAATGTTACTAATACTACTGCTACTAAATTAATAAATATATTCATTAATGACTAAGTCTTCATGAACATATTTTTGTCTCATTCAGTAGATTTTCCAAAGGTTTCCCTTTTCCAATAATGTATATTTTTACACATTTTACTCTGGTCATTCTGAAAACATATGTACATTTTTTATTATGATGTACCGAAATACATCTGTACATTTATTTTTGTATTTTTTGATTTGCTAGTAACTATTTCTACCTTGAAATGGCGTAAAATTTCTCATTTTCCATCTGGAGAAGCTTTTCAACATTTCTAAATAATAATAATAATTCGAAATGAGACAGTATAACAAGTGGACAGCTTCAAATATGTAGCCTACTTGGGGTATACTATAAATACTAATATGTGCTGCTGCCAGGAACACAGTATAAGAAGAATCAGTAGGGACAACTCTTGTCGGCACCTTTGATGTTGTTGGTACTAAATTCAAGCCCGTAAGGTCTAGTTCTCAATGAATCCAACTATGTCGCTAGTATCAAACCACTATCAAAATATTAATAAAATATTTATTTATTTATTTTATTGGTAAGTAATACGAATAATCTTGTATTTATATTATCTATCATTAATATTATGTCGCTAGGAAGTCAAAATACTTATATCCATTGTTGACGTTCATGTTCGCACATCACCGCAACGGACGCCATGATGTATTATGTTGTCTTTGGATCAATTTTACCAATATAAGTCTCAAACAGTGACTTGAACGTTAGCATCAACTAGTGAATATTTTCATGATGATTGCATACGGAAGTAATTATTATTATTATGGTTATATTGCCATTCCTCTGCCTCATGTCTTTAAAATTATTAAAAGATGAGTAATGAATGTTTTCAGTTAATATTAAATTATGCCAGGCCTGTCGTAGATGGAGATCCATCTGGTGGAGGTTCCAGATAATACACCCGGTTTCGTGACATGCGCACTCAGAATTTGTTCCCACGAAATAGCTTAGGTGTCTTTACTGTATGTTCTCTATACTGTGCCAGGAAGTCAAAAGGAGGATCGGAATGGGAAACGAAGCTTTTAATAGAAAAAGGAGCATCTTCTGCGGACCTCTGGAAAAAGAACTAAGGAAGAGACTAGTGAAGTGCTTTGTGTGGAGTGTGACGTTGTAGGGAAGAAACCTGGACAATACGACAGTGTGAAGAGAAACGACTGGAAGTATTTTAAATGTGGATATGGAGAAGAGTGGAGCGTGTGAAATGGACAGACAGAATAAGAAATGAAGCTTTGGTAAAAAGAGTGGGTGAGAAAAAATAGTGCTGAACTGATCAGGAAGATAAAAATTGGCTGGGTCACTGGCTGAGAAGAAACTGCCTTCTGAAGGATGCGTGGAAGGAACGGTGAACGAGGGACAATTTTGAGGCGGGAAAACATATCAGATGATGGACAACATTAAGATACATGGATTGGAGAATGCTGGTTTTGGAGTGAAAGACTTGCCCTTTGGCAGAAAACTATGAATAACAGTAGTAGTAGTAGTAGTAGTAGTAGTAGTAGTAGTAGTAGTAGTAGTAGTAGTAGTAGTAGTAGTAGTAGTAGTAGTATAATATCTTTTGGGTCATTGGATTGATCCTTCTGCTTGTTCCAGTCTTGTCCATATGGGTATCACATATTGGGAAGGAGCAAATGAATTTCTGATCATGTGGACACGGCTTGAGACAACACTGGAATACGACACAAAACAAGAGGCACACCTATTTCCTGTATGCGGGAGACAATGCCCACCATCCTCAGGAACAATGGCATACAGAATTAGCAGGCGTTTCATAAGTCGGAATACCGTCTTTTCAAGTTTATCTTGCAAAACTGCGCCTTGGACAATGAAACATTTCAGTCTCGAGTAAAGGTAGGAAAAGTATCACTCATTCTCTTCTTACGTTCTGAACTTGAATCTGCATTGCCGGAATGTGAAGTGGAAATGGTCAACGATACCTCAAATGAGAGAAAATGAAATGGATTCATTCCAACGGTCAAAACAAAACGAACATAGCCGTCCAGGCGTCTGTTTTATGTCCGTCAATCACGAAGCGTTAATTTGATTTGGTTTGAAAAACACGTCGACTATCATAGATATCTCTGTGAAGGAAGAAAGACATTCACGTCTTAAAATGCTTTCTGAAGCTGTAGATTCACTGCTTTTTTTGTGATATGATTAAGATTGAAAATCTGCGAGTTTGGAAAAATTAGTTAATTTGCATTCAGTGCTGTATTCCTGTTATTTATTATGATTTGTATGTCAAGTAGTTTATTCACTAATTGTAGTTCGTCGAGACCGGTAACTATGTACCTAGTTAAAAATTGGACGTCTTTTCAAATATTTCGTGGTGAAATTAGTAGTGATGTAGACGAGACTTTGAGTCCACAGTCAGTGCTCATTAATGCTTTCCAATCCCGCTGAATTTGGTGGATTTCCGTCATCTTGCTCTCACAAGTTCCACCGATTATTATTCGTCTTAGATTCTTTCTTAGACATCATACATTTCTCAAGCTCTTCCCTCCTCATTCCCATAATTTTTCTCTTAAACATTACAGTCACATGGTGGGACTTCTCGACAAGCGTAACAAAAAACCATACTCGTAAAGAAGTTTTTCCTACACGCTCGAAACAAGCTTCTAACTTAACGACTGTATAGTATCCACGAAACATCAAACCTACACTTATCCGTTGTTTGTACTAACGATCGACCCTTTTTTCAGGTGAGGTATAGCTTGGACTTTTTCCATTGCTGGTGATGGGATATCACACAGCGTTTCGAAGGTTGAATGTACCGTAATCTTTAGATGAACAAAAGAGGGGGCAGAGAATGTTATCCTGCTCTTTGGTGGTTGAGTACACTTGATTGACCGTTCTGTCGTTTTGTTATATTAAAAAAAATATATATATTTTTTTCGTACTTTAGATATTATAAATTATTAACGAATTACATAGCAAATCCATGTAGTAATTCATCTTTAAACCCATGTGTTTTCTCGCACATTTCATTTTCATTTGCGTAGATGGTGATACGAATTAGTGGGTGCGATTTCATTGTCATATGGTCAACGTAACTTAATGCGTCGTGAAACAAGCTCGAGATGCACATCAAATTACTGACAGGTGGAGGAAAATCTGCGTATTATTCTGCGAGGATTGAATTTATAATCTCTTTATTGATAAGCCTTACCACATACAAAGGTAAAGGTCTCCTCTTCACGCACCAAAAAGGCATGAGGTGGACATGTTTGTGGCTGGTTCTGACTGCGACTATAGTTCCAAAATCACAGCTCCGAAAAATCGCCATCTCCGACCGATGACTCATAGCGATGGCGACTGATGTACGTATATGTGACAACATAACTGAGATCTAATTAATTTTCGCTCCAGTCAAAAGGTTAACGTCGGTAATAAAATTCTTTGATACTAAAGCTGCAGTGTAATCGCTATATGCTACCATTAATGATTCACCTAATCATTCTTAAACATTCTTGGACGAATATACGGTCACATATCGCGATAACGCAGCTCAGAGCGTGTTTGTTTATACTAGCCGCACTAATCATTTTTAATATGAGACGTGACTCTGGTATATCAATTCGCAGAAGAACGATAAACATAAACATTTGTCGGCTCGTGATGTGAAACATTCACATTCGCCAAGAATCATCCGAATACAGAAATCACACTGTGACAAAATGGCTATTATCTGTCACAGCTATTTTTCCGAATCTGTCACAGTTCGGAGCTGTGATGGCAAAACACTGTCACATCCCATCTCTAGGACATGAAGTTAGAGCTTCGTCTTTCTTTCTTGACCTCTGAGGTGCTGTGGTCGGCACCACGTTCCGACCGTGTTTTATCTACGGACAAGATCCAGTATTCAATTTGATAGGAGGCTGAGCCTGAATGAACCCCGAAATTGTTCTGAAAATTTTGTCAACGAGGAAAATACCGCCGCCACAAATTTTATAGCCTGTTCCTCTACCAACTGAGCTATCCGGCCGCCTAACCACATACAAAGCCAACCATTAGGGGTGGGGTGTTACAGCGTTTCGCTGTGGCAGCTCCGAAAAGATCGCTGTGATAGATAATAGCGATTTTGTTACAGTGTGATTTCTTGTATTCGGTTGATTCTTGGTGAATGTGAATGTTTCTCGAATTGAATTGATATTACCCTGACTTGTCTTGTATCAACAATACTAATTATTGCGGGGAGTATACGTACTAAAAACAAAACACGCTCTGAGCTGTGTTATCGCGATATGTGTACGTATGCTTATACAGTATTTGCCTAAGAATGTTTACGAACGATTAGGTGAATCATTCGTGGAAGATAATAGCGAATGCATTGTAGCTGCAGTATCAAAGAGTTGCCGACGTTAACTTTTAATGTGGAACGATAATTAATTATAGGTTAACCAATGCCAAAACTCCGCTGTAGGAGCTTACTAAACCTTACCGCTGCGCTGGAGGCGGAGTCTTTCTCCATTAATCTGAACCATTGTCGCACTGATTGACAAGTCACCTGATGGATCACTGCTATCACTTAAACTTCTAACAAAATTATTCTGCCAGTTTCACTGTCTAATACATTAACACTAAAAAAAAATTGTTCTTAGTTATTTTTAACGTGATCAACTCATTTCTTCCACTTGTATTTTCCATATTCTGTGAAAAGGCGGCGACAGAATCGTTCCTTTACGTTAAGTGGGATTTTTATTACAAAAATCCAATTGAAAAGACTGGATACAACTGATTAAACATTTTAGTCTGGCCTTTAAGTAAATGAAACCAATCAAAACAATAAATGCTTATTTTTAAGGCACTGTTGGGTTTTGAAGATAAATAATGTTTATGTACGCGCGCTACGTGACTTACCACGAGCAGTCAGACAAACTTAACAAGTGATAATATCTTGTAGACTCATTCTATTAACATGGGGTTTTTTCAACATAAAGTATAATGTATTTAGACGATTTCATACACTGCAACTACCCACGTATCTTTTTAAGAAAAAAAGTTATCATTGATTGATTTTCTACTTCAAAAACATATTTTCCCACACTATACTAACATAAAACAAATCTCAATTAAGAAGTCTTATATTTGTTATATTGCGGCGACTCAGGCATCTTAGAAATCTGCATACTATACCCTTCAACATACTTTTTTTCCTTATTAGAATCTGTCTACTACTTTTTGAGTTGTTATTAAGTATAAAAAATGCGAAAATATTCTATTTCATCGAAAGTCTACGTAAGTAACGCCTTCTTCCGTTATTGGTTGACAGTTAGGAAGGATGAGGTGAATAGTGTATTGTGTCAGTCTTTAAGAGTGACGCATGCTCAGACCAACGGAGTTTTGTAAGTTGTTCCCTATAGATCCCAGTTGTGTTGTCCTTCAAGTTAATCTTCTGACTAGCAGTTGTCTGAACTCTATGTTACAAAATCAAATTTCTGTGTCACAGAAGTTTGATAAAATATAGGCTATATGATAAAATCTTTTACAGGTAATATAGTATCTTTGATCACATCTATCTGTGACATAGTTCACATTATGTGTCACATGAAATGTTTCGTCATCCATTATTAAATACTTAGTATATATAGGATTTCACATCTTCATACTGAAGTTCTCTCAGTAGAGTTTGATGGATTCCTTTTGTATCTTTTCTCTCTACCCCAATCTCTAACCCAAATCGTCGGCTTAGAGTGAAAACCTGCTAACTAACAAAAAGGAAATTTTGTAGGGGAAACAAAAAACTGAGTATAAATTAACTCTGAAACTTCACCACCTGTACTTTGGATTTGGTCCTAAAATTCCAGAGTTAATTTATATTCAGTTTTTTGTTTCCCCTGTAAAATTTCCTTTTTGTTGGTTAGCAGGTTTACACTCTAAGCCGACGGAATACATTTTTTCTTTGATTTCTTCTTTAGTACTAATGCAATAACCATTACTGCATTTACAGTTACAACAAGCATAGATCTGTTGTGGATCCATTATTAGAACTGTGATCAAAGATATGATAAACGTTTTTACATAGTGTAATATACTCAAAAACTTATGTAATCTTCATCTTACGATGTTTGGATGACGTAAAACTTACTTTTGATCATACATATTTGATCAAAATTTTAGGCCTATCATATTCTGTGACACAAATTTGATAGTGTAATTTAGGGCTTACAGTATATCCGTCGCCGTAGCTATGAATCACATCGGTCGGAAATGGCAATTTTTCGGAGCTGTGATTTTGGGACTATAGTCATAGTCTGAACTAGTGACAAACCTGTCACAGCGACAAAATCATAGGTCTTCAAATCACACCCCACCACTAGTCATTTGAATGGTTACTATGTGTGTTGATATTAGCGGATTCGGCACGACCAAAGGCGAAGAATTATTAAGAATGAATAAACATTCGTGGTATGACTTATTCGAAGACGTAAACCTGGAAAGATCGTGTCTTAGATTTACGATATTGGCAATAATGAAGGGCTCCAGACAAAATTTACCGACCATTTCTCGGCCACGTTAATATTAAACCCTGCAAGACATCCTCCCACCTATCATCCTATAATCGGGGTAATGAATTCGTCCATATGAAAATTGAATTCTCCACGTTGTCAAACTAGGAATGTGTTCATCCACCATATATGGAGCTGGTAACAACCAACATAAAAAGCCACAATGAATCTCCTCCCAATGTCATACAAGTGTGCCGGACATTTGTATTCAAACCAGTCTTTAATGTAAACCAGTTCAGCTGTGAAGATTTGTGATCGTTGGAGTGAAGCAAGAAGTTTAAATATCTTGTAATCCACTGATGTTGAACTATCATTGCGACCCATTCATATTTGGCTGTGCACTATGGAAATATTAGTCTAATCATATTCTTAATTCGACGTCTTATCTGTGACTTGATAACCGTTGCTTCGGTTCATTGTAATTGGTACAATTAAATCATTCCTTCAAAATAACACTGATGAGTAATGTAACTTGAAGATGTGAGCTCTTCTGTCGGTGAAGATTATAAATTGAAATAAATATCTTATTAGAAGAAGTGTTAGAAGAAGTGAGGGTGGCAGCTGGCTACGGACTGGAAGGTCCGGGGTTCGATCCCAGGTGGTGACAGGATTTTTTCTCGTTGCCAAACTTTCAGAACGGCCCCAAGGTTCACTCAGCCTTCTATAAAATTGAGTACCGGGTCTTTCCCGGGGGTAAAAGGCGGTCAGAGCGTGGTGCCGACCACACCACCTCATTCTAGTGCCGAGGTCATGGAAAGCATGGGGCTCTACCTCTATGCCCCCCAAGTGCCTTCATGGCATGTTACGGGGATACCTTTACCTTTTACCTTTTATTAGAAGAAGTGTATATTTTAAAAGGGGCAGTGAAAATGCAGACGATATGGGTCAAGAGTTCGCGTTGTTTTGCGCAGATCTTATTCCATATTATCTGTAGTATTTAAAAGAGGCGACGAACATGTGATAAAACTTGTAATGTGGATTTACTTACAGTATGTATTATACCGGGTGAGACACTTAAACCAGGCCATCTGAATAACACGACCATTTTAGTGATGGAAGAAAATTCTTCAAACAAAAGTTGTTTCTCTTGAAAGCGAACATGGTGTGATATTCATAATTTTTTCATAGGGGGAGGTGTAGAGGAGATATGAAAGTCAACTTCTTTATGTTAAATGGATTGATATGTTAAAGTTCATTTTGTAGGTGCACCCAATTCTTCGCGCCTTAGAATTCATTTGCTAGCTCAACTCCTTTTGTTTGTTGTACCGGAAAGAGTTTGATGTAATTTATAGCTCCTTAATACATTTACGACAGCTCCGATACTCCAGAGAACCAGATTTGCCATTTTTGAAACGATCCGATCTGCGATAATCAACCATGTCAAAGAGTGTGATCGTATAAGCTAGCTCGTACGAGTGTATTCTGTCGAATGGCGGTTAATTGCGTCCTAATCGAGCCACTCATCCACTAGAGAACGGCTAGTTGCGTCCCTTCTACCTGACTTGTTATTGAATTTTTAATTTTTTTTTAATCAATTTTTCTTTTTCTTGCCAAATAAACAAATCGAAAGCTATGCAGAATTGTTTCAGTGTATTATAAGACGGTGTGAATCACGAGATATATGTACAGTATTATTCGCCCCAAGATAAATGTATGTGGATTTTGAACTCGCTACACATACCCTGCCAAACTTGTTTTCCCTTCAGTCAAAATCAGAGGCTGCCGGTTTCGCTTAGGCCAGAATTGGTGGAATAAAATTCAAAGTTTACATTTGGCAGCAGAATGTAAAGCAAACTCAGAGAAAGGTAAGTTTGTGAAGTACTTTTTTGGCTTACTCTTTTTTAAACCCAGAAGATATCGATGACTGTTTTACTGAAGACATCATGAGTGTTCAGCCTGGAGGCGAAATAATTGCAATGCTTACTGATTACATATTTTATAATCATACTGTATTTCGAACGAAGCCCTGTTTCCACAGATTATTTGGACAGCGTTTAGTACAACGACAAATCGCACAACAAACAACTGCGGATTTTTTCACGTTAAATTAAACGGTTTTTTTACTTGGTTATTTAACGACGCTGTATCAATTACTAGGTTATTTAGCGTCGATGGGATTGGTCATAGCGAAAAGGTATTTGACGAGATGAGGCCGAGAATTCACCATAGATTACCTGATATTCGCCTAACAGTTGGGAAAAACCTCGGCAAAACCCAACCAGGTAATCAGTCCAAGCGGGAATTAAACCCGCGCCCGAAAGCAACTCTGGATCGGCAAGCAAGCGCTGTCTAAACGAGTCTTTCTACACATCGCATCCAACTATCTACAATTTTTTTGACGTTTTGAAGGAAATACAGTGTGATGTATACATGAAAATAAGAAGCACAGAAGGAAGAAAGAATACAAAAAATATGGTAGAGAAAGAAATATTTCTCGATTTATTTGCTAAATTAACTGTCATATAAGTTTTTGCGGAATTAAAAGAAACTCCTGGAGACTAAAGAAAATACGTATTTCTAGTGGCTACATGCATTAAAAAAAAAATTTTTTGGGAGTCCATGCAGTCATCCTCCTCGTGGTGTCTTGAGTAACGCTGAGGGTCGCAACTGACCGGTAATTGAATCAGTGGGAGGACGCAGCTAACCTGATTCTTACTTGTGGGGACGCAACTAACTGCTTTAGGTAAAGTTACTCCTATACAGCCATTGGTGCAATTGTATTAATAGCAGTAGCGATGTTTGTGTACGTGCTCGCCGCCTTTACTGCGAAGGAAATACCTATTATTCGTTTCTGTTAGAGACTGAACGAATTCCAGTCCTTAGTGCAGTCGAAAGCATTAGTTCAATGGAGAAATCCATGACTCCAAATGGAAATGAACCCGCGAACTTCCTACTAGTAGCGCGTAACGCGTAAACCACGATGCTAACTTTCGCCTCCTGATTTTGAGTTCGTGTGAAAGTTTTAAACTTGGAGCTTTGACCAGTTTTCCTGGACATTTTATTAACATTCAGTGTACACTTCTCGTTAAATTAAACCTGTATACCCAGGAATTGAATTCTCTTCCTGTGTTTCGCAGCTCAGATATAAGCTATTAAATCTAGAAAATACATATGTGAAACTTGTAGCTGGTTGAAAAGAACTGAAGCCAGCTGTGCACATACGGTCGTTATTACAAGCTTAATCCTGATGACTGAAAACTAATAAAATTGTCTAGAGTTTGTGGCATGAACCAACTGCGAAACATCGATGCAAAGGAGATGGAGAATCTCCACATGGATTACTCCGTATATCCAGTTCTTTCAGCTTGTATACAGCGTAGTAATGAATGTCTCAAATAAAAGCAAACATCATTTTTGTGGAGAAAAAACATTCACTCATAAACCACAAATTATTATGACACAAAAGTATGAACTGACTTCAATTGCGCAATATGTTTCACCAATTTAATAATAATAATAATAATAATAATAATAATAACAGGCCTAATAGCAGCTGCATCCTTTGTCCATTCTATTCAGAATAATACTAGACATCACAAATGAAATGACTGTCTCGTTATGTGTACAGTAAAGTCACCACCTATTACAGTAATAAGGCACCGGCGTGGTGTAGGACATAGCGAGCGGCGGCCCTATTTGGATATGGGTTCGAATCTCGCTTGGGATTATTAACTGGCTGGATTTTTTTCTGAGGTATTCGCAAACTGCAAGGCGAATATGATGTAATGGAGAATCTTCGGACGCGTCTCTCCAACATAGGCCTACTATCTAGCCGTTACCAGTTCCATCGAACTTATGCAGTTAATACGGAATCTTTAAATGACACGGGAATTAGAAAAAGAACGATATAGACAAACGTAATACTGTGCATACACTTTATCTTTCCACTCTCGCACTTGTGCAGCTGCGCTGTGCGTCCGCTCTTTATCCGCGAGCGTGGAAAGATAAAACGTGTGCCCTAAGTTGCTAGTTTATTCATCGGTCTGCTTCCGTGAAGTATAGACGTGTTCATGATTATTTCTTAACATCCTTTATTCATTTACTATTTTTTAAATTGTTAATCACATAATGATGTTTATTGGGACAAGTACCAACGGAGGAGACATCCGGCTCGTACCATCTTTCCACAACTGTTCCAAAGGTTAAGGGAAGGAGGGCACGTGGTGCCAAATTACAATTCCATTTCCACACAACTATTTTTGCTTATAACTTTCGACTCTGTCATTTCCGGACCAGGGTTCCTTATCTCAAATTGATACATGTGCCCTTCGCCATCATCCCTTAAAGTTTGTAACACCACCTCGGAAACACCCTGTATATAGGCTACGTTATGTGGCGTCAGTCTTGATATGAAAATATAGCTATAGCTGTGAAAGTAAAGGTTTCTCCCATTCCTGCAAGAGAAAAATAGTTTTTCAACTTTGAAAATGATTTATTTCGGACGGTGAAGTTTACTTAAACACTGGTTGACGTATGCAGTATTAAAAAACTCAGAACACGAATAAATAAAGAAGATTAAGAACCCGAAAGCCCCGCATATGAAATGGCATGCTGTGCCACAGTACAGCGGTATACCGTACTCGTAGAGGCCAAGGTTCAATCTCAGAGCAGTTCGTGCGGGATTTATAGCGGGGCAGGTTTTTCTTCGAGTGCTGTGTTTTCCTCTGCGAATCGCCATTATACCGAAGCTGTAACCCCATAAATCACCGTCCTGAGGTGTGTGGCGATCGTGCCTGCCTGGCATGTTTCTGAGCCTTTGTCCTTGTTCGGGGGCTTCACCTCTGACCGCACACTTCATCTCTAGCAAGACTGTGGAGCTTCGGTCTTTACACGGCGTCTGCATAACAATACAGGCTGATCGAATAAGATGTCTGGAATATTATACTACTCAAGCAACGTGCAAAATAATTGATATCTCTTTTAAAGGGTTATGTACGCCTTTCACAAATATACATTTATTAAAATTCAGAATTCAGTTCCTACATATCCTGAATTAATTTTGTGCTGAAACTTGGTATTGATTCGACAATACTTATAGATTAATAGACACTTTTAGAAGTCAAAGAAACTTATCTTTAAATTAGGGGGGGGGGAGGTTGCAATTTGTGCAGAGCAAATTGGTTTCTCTGATATCTTTCACAGTTTTGAACATCTTTTAATGCTTTCTTCTCTGTTTTACAGTACAACCTCGATTGTCTGCTTTAATAAACGTAACATAGTGAACGGTTAATCGAAAAACGGATAAGCCATGCTATAAATTTTAATGAGCTGAAACCTATCTTGCACAATTTAGCTACAATGGCTTTTTAGCGTTGTCCCCTAACAATCGAAACGTTAAAAAATAATTTAGGAAGACTGGTGTTAATAATAAAGGGCGGACTGTTGTAGATGAAATTTAATTCAGTAGAAGGAATTATTGCTGTTTATCCTTTAAATTATTGTTATTATTATGATACAATTAGTATTATTATATCTGGGTATTGTAAATATCTCTATCATTACTCTTCGTATTGTTTATTTTATCCAATGCCACCAGATTGTCATTTTACATTTCTAGTCTTTCCTGCCAATTGCTTATTTGTAACCCACTTCTGAGGTTGGGGCGCCTGGAAGGCGGAGTTACGCTACCATGATGATGATGATGATGATATGATTATGAAGTGCCATGAGAGGTCTTAAACCTAAGCCTAACCTAATTTCCAGACCATGGACGAACACACGAACATATCCCTTTAAGGAAAAATTCCTGTGTTCTAACCGGGAATCGAACCCGAGACCTCATGAACTGTAGTCAGAAGCGCTGGTCCTTTTCGTATTGTAATTATTATATTGTTGCTGTTCTTCTACTTAATGTTATTGTTCTTATTATTTGTCTTTTGTAATAGATTATGTGACAATGCCACCTGGTACACGTTAATAATAAATAGCCTACAATACGATAAGAAAATGTCTTTAAATTGCCGGGAATCGAACTGTGATCTTTCAATTTGCAGTGAGACATCTTTCCGATTAACCAATTCGACGACTAGTATAAGTAGTATTATGTAATACAGATAAGCAATAGGAGTTTCATTCATAGTTTTCTGCCCAAGGGAGGTCTTTCACCGCAAACCCAGCATTTTCAAATCTTTTCTATTTTCTGCCTTCTTTTTTGTCTACTACACATACGATCCATGTATATCAGTGTTGTCTATATTCTGATATATTCTTCTGCCCCGAACTTTTCTACCGTTCACCATTCCTTTTTCTCCTCCTGATGAGTCTCTGCATTATTCTTTCTTTACCCACTCTTTCTAGCACAGCTTCATTTCTTATTGTGTGTGTACATTTCACACGCTCCATTCTTCTCCATATCCACATTTAAAATGCTTCGAGTCGGTTCTAGGAGTATGATCTGTATATTTACAGGAACCCATTCCTCTGATAAATTTGCCAACCATTTTACGTGCGTTCAGTCAGATTTGTACATAACAATGTACCTATTACACTATAGAGAACCTAAATGTTTCTTCCATATGGACTAGAGGTTTAAAGGTGCTTATTGTGCGTGACATGGAGCACCCCAAAACACTTCAGCCCAAGTAGGCTTTTTGTGAACCAGAAATGAAATAAACCGTACCTACTGCATGGCTAAACCTCTCCATCTTCCGCCACATCACGCATTCCTCTCCACCCATCAAGTCCGTATACCACAGCTCTAGAGGTGGTTTACCGTACCTCACAGATGTACATGATTTATCATGTCCCCTTGAAAACAGGAAGAACCTGAGGAACTTCGGTGCCTCATTCGCAGATATAAGAGTCGTGTAGAATCTGAGAGGATAAAAAGAAAGGAGAGAGCGATCCAAGGGGAAATGCTTGCAAGCGATGGGACGGATGTGACGTCAAACTACATCTTTTGTCCCATAATTCTACGCGAAATACCGCCAAGTATTTAATTTTGCTACAGGCTGTTATGTCACATGGCGAAATTTTAACTCACATTTTAATAATGGTTAGTTGTTGCGTTTGTGGTGTAACAGCTAAACCAAAATCTTCAGGAAATGCTGTGACCTTTCATAACTAAGCATTATATTGTTATATATGAATGAAATTGATACAATAGTATGTAGGCCTAACCATTATGGCTTACGTTCTTTACAGATTTCCGAAAGATTTAAGTCGTAAAAATGAATGGCTAAAATTTATAAATAAGCCAAATTGGCAGCCAACGGCAAGAAGCGTTATTTGTTCGCAACATTTCCTGGAAGAATGTTTTGACAGGTCCTCCTCTTGCTCTAGTGTTAGACTGAAATCATATGCAGTTCCAACTTTGCATGTGGAAAGACTTAAATATGTAAGCATATCATCCACCTATATATATTTATAATTTAACAATGATGAAGTACAGTGCATTTAATTATAGTCTATAATATTTCATATACAAATTAGCCTAGTTTTTTTCTCTTCCCTTTGAGGCTCTAAAAGAAGTTCCTTATATAATTTCAACATCATCAGAACTGCCATCAAACTCTGACACACCAAGAAAGTTGGGCGAAAAGGAGGTTAAAAACGACACTGGATAGTAATCACCTCCCAGTCTGTTATAATTCTACACAGAATTCCATCACTTTTTTTCTGCAGAAGAAAAGCACTGGCTATAGCCTATGCAACAAATGCACACTTTTCTCATTTTTCTGTAAATTTAGACACGATAAAGTATAGCCATGTAACTTAGTACTGTGTTAGTCCGTATAATGGTCCATTTATATACAAGATAGGCCTACTACATAACCTATATAAAAATGTGGCCTACACTTTTCTGAACATTTATTAATAAAACAATTGATCATTAAAGATGTAATTTAGCATTATAATAGGACTGTATATATTCTTTGTACTGTATATAAAAAATGTAAAATATTTTATAGCCTATATTTAAAAAATAATGTAATTTACCAGTATTAGGCCATGTAGCAACTACACGATAAAAATAATTGCCTACACTCTTTGAAAATACTGCAGCCTATAATGATATTTTATTGTCGAACAACCTTACATAGTTATATTTGACATGGTTGACCTTCACCTTGTACTATAAAAAATGTACTTTTCTGTATAGTAACTTACGGTATTTTATAAAGCCAGGTATTTAAAAAATTTGACTCAACAGCACAGTATGTCCACCTATGCTCTATCTAACATATGAAGCTTCAAAAATTATATTTTGTCTTACGTAAATGACTTAGAATGGATGTGGTGAGAACAGGAGTAAATTAGTAGATTATTATATCAATATACATTTCACTGTAGCTTTATTAAACGTATTATGGTTGTTACATGGACTGAACTCTTCATTTCTACTTTCTTTTATTGCTGTTCACTATATTCACCAACAGAAAAGAATATTAGCTTTTATAAAAATAACACTCGCTTAATTTTACTAGACTTTCAAAATATTCACAACACAAAACAGAAGTCGTAATCGTAATACTACGAACATAACAGCTGTTTAACACACTGGAAAAAAATATGAACTATGGGTAATTTGGCTGCCATACTAGTACACCTTTTTGGTTCCACTGTTTCAAGCTTATAGCCCGGGGTTATGTAGAATTCACCACCGCTGCCATCTACCGATTTTTACACTAATTACGCGGACCATCCACCATGGCGGAAATCGATTCGGCGTTAATCAAACACAAGTGGTGTCATTTTTTTTTTTCGAGACGGGGATGATGAAAGGGGAATTTTGGAGAATGTTGGTGGTATGACGAGAAATAACGAGAAAAATTCTCATAATCACAAATACAGCATAGTCTTCGTCGAAATTTGAAATCAAGTCCGCTGTCCTGGTAAGCTAGTGCTCTGTCATCTGAGCTACCAAGGCTGCATCCATATGACCTATGTGTATATTCGTAGTCTTGATTGTGTGCTGTGTTGTCTCATATGGTGGTCGTGAGAGCAGCTCCAGTTACGTGTGACCGTCTACTGTTGGTTCATCTTCCCTTAGATGTAAGAACGAAACGGGCCAAAGAACTGCCTTTAAATGCAGTCGAAGATTATGTAAATTGCGTTTGATTTATTCCAATCAGGTCTTATTCTTCGCTTCTGTTGTCGAACTCGCTTGTTTAAAGTGATGACTTAATACACTGATTCACAATGTGCGGTATACGGATCAGTCAGTAGTGGTTTGGAAGGCAATTTTGTTCCGGCAATGAGAAAGGATTCTCACAAGGCATTGAGGTTTGATTTTTAAAGTCAGGTTATAATTAATAAAATTGAACCAAGGAAATAAGTAGTAGGGACAGTTAATTTTCTTTCGTCGGAATTTAAAATAAAATTCTGTCTCGAAGATGGAGCATAGGTAAATTATTAGCAGTATTTTGTTCTATATGTTGAGTAGTCCTATAGATTCAGTTCTTTCACATGTTACTATTAGTGGGGTTCACGTAAGATTAGTTTCTAAAATGGTAATATGGCCGTTTTTTCATTGTTGCAAACTGTTACCAGATGTCGCTAAAACACAATGCTATGTACTATAACAATAATAATAATTTTTATTTTTATTTATTTATTTATTTATTTATTTATTTATTTAATGTGCTGTACAACAGCCAGTGGCCAATTACAGTTCAGCACAAATATAACAAAAACATAAAACAAAAATAATTATTACACAAATATAATTACAAATACACTAATGACGATGAATGGATAACTAAGAATACTATGAGACAATGTTAATTGAGTATAATGCCTGAAAGGAATACATAAATGATAAATCGTTGCCAAGAGCAAACAAAGTCTATACATTGAAGGGATCGAATTCGCAGCCATGCATGTTGGCATTTTTAATGCATCTGGAGACTGGAGAAAGACATTTCGAATTTCTAATATAGAAAAGTTTGTGGGCTCTCATATCTTTTGTTGGAATACGTAAGGTAATATTGTTTAAGAAAGAGTCACAGGATATATCACCTTTGAGGACTTTACAAAAGAACAGATAATCTAGCTCATGGCGTCTAGCATATAGATTTTGACAATTAAAATATCCACATTTTCTCTCATAACTATACCCGGAATTAATGGGCAGAAATCTGAATGAACATAAGGATATAAATTTTCTTTGTATATTTTCTAATTTAGCCGAGTCCGTAGTTGTAATCGAGTTCCAAACTACAGATGCATATTCGAGTTTCGATCGCACCAATGTATAGTATAGCATTAAAAGAGAATCGGGCGTGGAAAAAGAATAAGTTATTGACCGTATTATTCCTAGCATTCTGATTGCGTGATTGTAAATGTAATCAACGTGACTATGAAAATACAATTTACTGTCAAAGAATATTCCCAAATCTTTTACGCAATCCGTTCTGTTAATTAGTGCATTATTTAGATAATAATTACATTTCAGTGAAGAAGTTTTTCTAGAAAAGGTTATGACATTAGTTTTGGATACGTTAATTTTCATACCATTGTCTTCCGACCATTTAGCGACTGAATTAATGTCACATTGAAGTGATTGACAGTCAGTACTACTTTTGATTGTACGAAAAATTTTTAAATCGTCTGCAAATAATAAACAGTCAGAACTTATTCTTTTACATATATCATCTATGAATATAATAAATTGGAGAGGTCCTAAAGTAGATCCCTGCGAGACTCCGCAATTTATATTATAAGAATAAGAGTGTATATTAAACAGTCTTACACATGAAACTCTATTACTTAAATAATTTTCGAACCACTTTACGTAGCTTACAGAAAGGCCAATATTTCCTAACTTATGAAGAAGGATATAGTGCGGAACTACATCAAAAGCTTTGCTGAAATCAAAATATATTGAATCAGTTTGTCCCTGCGTTTCAATTATTGGTACAATTTGATTTAGATATGTGACCAGGTTAGTGACAGTGGATTTAATGATAAATAATAATATAATAATAATAATAATAATAATAATAATAATAATAATAATAATAGTAATAATAATAATAGTAATAATAATAATAATAATAATAATAAAAGCTCGAGTGTAGGTTCGGTTCTCGCTTTGGATGATTACCTGATTGAGTTTTAAGTTCAAATTAATAATAATAATAATAATAATAATAATAATAATAATAATAACGACAAATTTATTGAAGTGTTTTAGTGTTCGTGTATGATGAAGTGCGCCTGGTGTTCTGTCTATGCTGCAACACATTAGGGGTAATTGCTTCAGGGTTGAACATTCGGTCGAATGCTGTCTCTTCTAAGAAGATGAACAAATGAGGACATCGCTGTGGAAATAAAGAACGTAGCAAGGGAAAAATTCGAAGCTAATTAAACGCTCAACATATGTTTACGAATGAACATGCGATACAAGACACGGATTCACATGCAATGTAACAAACTAATGTAACTATCACAACGCAAGACTGATTCTATCGATGTCATTTCTCTTCCGACTGTACTCTTGAATAACATTCAAGCTATCTCGTGACCTTTCCTGTCGCCCGCTCTTCCTTATCACATTGTTTCATTCGCTTTCCTTCCGTCGGTACTCCCTGCTTGCGAGACCTGTATGTATGTATGTATGTATGTATGTTGCCTATTCACGTTATCAGATATTCTTTGTACTTCAGTTGCCTTTACAGAAATGGAGAGAGAAATTCAGCACTAAAGTTTTATCTGTTAAATTTCTCATATAATTTAACATATTAATTTAAAGCAAGCAGCTAACAACCTGGTATTAAAGTCGACGTACGCTTCTGTAGCATTTTACACGATAAATGAACCTTTTGTCATACCCCCTACGTTAGATGGAAGACGTACTCGTATAAAACAATACAGTATCTTTCCTAGTTTCTTCATTACAGCTCTTCTGTAGTATTCCGAGCTACTTGTAAGAGTGCAGCATGGGAGCTATTCCCGTCTGTGACATCTCGTGAAGGAGCCAGAAATGACATCACTGCACGCGGAATGCGAAAAACGTAATGATACTTACTATCGGCCAACGATTTCAAGCTTTCAAACGTTTGGACGGCCTTGTCCCACTGGGAACAATGATTTCATTTCTTGTTTCTACACTGTTAAATCATGCAAGTTTGTACTGGAACATCCGTCACGAATGTCTTTTCTGAGTTTCGGACAATCAGTAATGTGGTAATGGAGTTGTCAAATGAATAACCTCTAGGTATAGGTGATACAGTTCTAGATTATGTAGTTGTTTGAAACAGTAATGTTTCAATTTTGTTTCTAATTTACGCGAAATAGACTGTTGCTTCGAAAGTTTTCATTTCTTAAATTTGTATTAGGCCTATTATTTGTGTGTGCATTTTATCTATTTCGAGCATATGAACTTGCTCGCATTTCCATTATTCTGAGAGTTAAATTCCAATGTAAAGGAAACTTCGTAAATTTATTATCGCTCAAATAGTGACTGATGTGCAAGCATTTGTTAGCGTTTAGAATATATCAGGACATGCACGTGTATACATCTATCCATTCATTATTCTTGTCTATCCTATCCATATCCACATCTATCCATATATTGGCATATCTATGTATATCAATACATTCATGTCCATATTTGTCAATCCGTATCGATATGTATTATTCATTCATATCCATAGCAATAATTCCATGTCCATATCTATCCATCCGTGTCTATTTCTAGTCACCTATGTCCATATTTGTGCATCCGTATAAGCCTACATCTCTTCACCTACATTCATATGTATCCGCACTAATAATCATTCATATTCATTTCTATGTATGTATTTATTTACACTGCAAGTGGGCGTGCACCCGGTGGCAGTGGTATACACAATATAAACAATACACAATAAAGAAATGATAAGCAATATTTACAATACACAATACAATTATACAATACACAATAGCCTACAATTTTATACACAATACAATAAGAATACACAATATAATTTAACACAATAATAATAAAACATAAATAAAATACCTAATTTTACATTACAACGTACATTATTATGTACAGGCCCTACATAAGTTTCAATAGTCTTTCACTTTATTCTCATCTCACTCACTGTAGTGGCACTATGACGCATTTCACTGACACTTTAGCACACATTTCACTGACACTATAGAACACACTTCATTGACGCTATAAATTATCACTGATCGGAACTGTTCACTGCACTGTAAAACCATAACTTCACTGACTCACCTCGCTTCACTGATACAACAGTTCAAATAAGTCAAATAATTACACCCTTATGCATACTGTACTTATAAACAGAACTACATTTAAACTAAACATTTCTAGTCTAAGACCCACTTACACGCTATTTTTAAATAATTTACAATTCAAACCAAGGAAGTAACTCGTCAGGCTAAATAAATACATGTCACCTTAAAAAATTAAATGTTAAATGTCGCCTTATCTCTCCGTATCTACAGGGTATAGGTACGAGTTTGTGCCCATCATATCCATATCAGTACATCGACATCCATATTTATCCATGTGTCTTTAATATGTAGGCATCCGTATCCATATTTTATTTCATTCATACTGTTGTGCCCAAGGGCAGGTCTTTCACTGCAAACCCAGCATTCTCCAGTCTTTCCTATTTTCTGCTTTCTCTTTGTCTCCGCATGTGATCCATATATCTTAATGTCGTCTATCATCTGATATCTTCTTCTGCCCCGAATTCTTCCAGTGCTCCTTCAGAAGGCAGTTTCTTCTCAGTCAGTGACCCAACCAATTCCTTTTCCTCTTTCTGATTAGTTTCAGCATCATTCTTTCTTCATCCACTCTTTCCAACACAGCTTCGTTTCTTATTCTGTTTGTCCACTTCACACGCTCCATCCTTCTCCATATCCATATTTCAGATGCTTCTATCCATCCATAGATTATCCATAGCTATCCATGTATATCCATAACTATCCGTATAGATATCTACTCATTTATATTTTTATATTATATCACACCAATGCATCGACGTCAATATAATCATTCATATTCGTTTCTATCCATCCGTATCTTATCTTCCATTTTTATCCGCCTATGTCCATATCAATGCATCCGTATCCATATCCATTCATATTCACTTCCATTATATTCTTATCAGTGGCGAGATGTTTCATTTCCCACAATTGGTTTTTGTTGTTTAGTCAACTGTCCGAAGACAGGTTTGAACCTCACAAGTGACACCAATAAGGCATCACTCATGACACAACTAAGCCAGAAGATAATGGTGTAAGTTGGCCAGTTCCTTCCCTCTCCATTGCATACATCGCTTTAAACTGAAACTCATTTTCCGGTAATATTAAAATAAACTTACTGAGACATAAAGTAAGCTTATTGTTATTCATAGATACAGGAAGGGTAGAGGTAAAGAGCCAGAACCATTAGGTTGATGACGTTTTCTTGAAAGAGTGCGTCATTCAGTGGCAGATGCACAAACTCACAGGAAATGCCGTGATAAAGTCTACGTTACATCGACGATCTTCCTATAAGGGTAAACGTGAGTCACGAGATGTGAAGTCAACGTGCCTAGAAGATCAGATGACAACTTGATCGGTCCATTTTAAAAATGGAAATGACAAAGTGAATGTTTTATAAATAATTTATAACTGGCTAGGTGTAGAATGGAAATTGAGGACATGACGTGAAGTACTTCCTGCATGACTGTGTTATTGAAAGTGGCAAATGTATTACGTCAGTGGTCGTCAGCACTCGCTGAAATGAGTAGAGTGCATGGAGGGTAAGTAAATATGCTCCTTCGTGCACAAGGGATAGAGACAGCTTACCCGCCAGCAGCCACGAATGGACTCTAGGGCAGTGTCTTGTCTGCGGGTAAGAGACGCTAGCTCGAGGGTGCTGTATTACGTGAACTGGAGATAGGCCTACCAGCTCGCTATCACCAATTCTATCGACGCTAATTATCCTAACTAGTAGTTGATACAGGGTCGTTACATAACCAACTAAAAAGTGTTGCATATGACCGTTTCTGTGTGTTAACGATGAAAATATCTTTACATACATACATACATACATACATACATACATACATACATACATACATACATACATACATACATACATACATACATAAATACATACATACATACATACATACATGTCAAATGGCAGGTCTTTCACTGCAAACCCAGCATTTTCCAATCTTTCCTATTTTCTGCCTTCCTCTTAGTGTCCGCATGTGATCCATATATCTTAATGTATTCATCATTCCTTTTAGTGCATTCACTTGCTTCTCAACCAGTGACCCAACTAATTCCCTTTCCTCTTTCTGATCAGTTTCAGCATAATTCTTACTTCACCCATTCTTCCCAACACAGGTTCATTTTTTATTCTGTCTGTCCATTTTACACGCTCCATTCTTCTCCATATCCACATTTCAGATGCTTCTGTTCGTTTCTCCATGTTTCTGCCCCATACAATGTCACACCCCATACAGAGCACATCACTAGTCTCTTTCTTGGTTCTTTTTCCAGAAGTCCGCAGAAGATGCTCCTTTTTATATTAAAAGCTTCCTTTGCCATTGCTATCCTCCTTTTGACTTCTTGGCAGCAGCTCATGTTTCTGCTTATAGTACACCCCAAGTACTTGAAGCTGTCCACTTGCTCTACTGCCTCATTTATAATTCACAAGTTTATCTTCTTTATTATTTGTAGTCTAATCTGAATATATTATATATTATGATAACGCACGAAATTTTTAAATTTACTATCATATTACTCTAAGTAGGCCTATAACTTTTAATTCGTACTCTCTGAAGAAAATGTTTCTGTATTCTGGTACTGCGGTTCTAAATGGCGGGCATATATTTTTTTATAGTTAAGACGAGTCGAATAAAGTCGCTTGTTTTAACGGAATGTGGGTGTTCATTATCGCGGTATTCTAGCATGTGTTGCCTTCATTGCACCTATTCTTCGTTGTCATCTCATTATCGTAAAGTCTTATAACGAAAGTGTTAACACAGCTACATGCCCTCTGGCTCTTGTAAATGCATTGTGTCTGGCGAGCTATTACAACTGTGTTAGTGGAAAAAAAAATAGGAAGCAGAAAAAGAAAATGTACCGTCTTGTTCTTCATAGTCATTTGAATCAAGTAGAGCCTCTCACCAAGCGGACCACATAAGAATCCTCGATTCTCTTGTCTGTGAAATGTGGTGAAAGAATTGGAGTATTTCTCTTAGTAATGTTAGTTGCTCAAGCCAATTTTATATTGTAATAAAATAACTGTGGAAGCACGATCATCGTAAAAATTACACTCAGTCAGAGGCATTTGAAATGACAGTTTTCCCTGCACATGCACCGTAATCGTAACAGTTGATATATTATTTATTTATTTTTATTTCATTCCTTCATTTTGGCAGAGTTAAGGCAATAGGCCTTCCCTTCCACACCACCATAAATATAAATACGAGTAAACCTAAATACACGAAATCTAAATACTCGATCAGATCACCGGTACATTGAGTATATCTCATCATAACAATTCCCGATTTACTAATTTCAAAACCCGGTTGTCAGCTAGACTGCTTAGACTGTGAGCTTTCCTAAAATATAATTTTTATTCTTAATATATAAATTTTCTTTATTATTTTAACAATTACTTCGATTCAGATTACTGTAATTGTTCGATTCTTGGACTTAATATAAATAACCTTTTTTCATTTTGTTATTATTATTATCATTATTATTATTATTATTATTATTATTATTATTATTATTATTATTGGATTTGAGGGAGGTGGGGATATGATGATAGAGACTGGATTAATCTTGCTCAGGATAGGAACCAATGGTGGGCTTATGTGAGTGCGGCAATGAACCTCCGGGTTCCTTAAAAGCCAGTAAGTAAGTAATTATTATTATTATTATTATTATTATTATTATTATTATTATTATTATTATTATTATTATTATTGTTCCTGTAGTTCTGTCATTTTTATATTTGCTATTGTTCTTATACTGGTTGAGTGGAAGAGAAGGCTTTATGGCTTTAACTCTGCCAGTAGAAATAAATTACTAAATAAATAAAACATAGACAAAGAACTAAAAATAAAGTAGTAATCGATTACAACAATAATATGTGACACAGTTTACGAAAGGTGTAATGGCAGCTTAGTCAGGTTTGTTACACTTAGGCTATACAGGATGGATGGTAATCTCTGCACCAAAATTTAAGAGGTGATTCTACATGTTAAATGTAACAAAATTTTTTTTACACTTTTCCTTCGAGAACCCCGTTAAACAGGAAAAAAAAAAAATCTTTGCCCACTGTTTGCAGCGCTCTATTGCGGTAATGGTCCGAGAGAAATGGCTGATTGCTATGCAAGGAGATAGATCAAAATAATCGTAACAGTTTTTTTTTTTTTAACCGTTTAGCCATGAATTTAAAATGAATAATAACGAAAATCATTTAAATAAATCTTGCAACGCAGCGAAGTGTCGCGTGTTCCCGACTGAGTACAGCAGAGGGGGAGGGGAAGGTAAGGGGTGCAGGCCGCGCTTGCTAGAGTTATTGCAGCAGCCGTGATGTTGCCAAGTGCTTAATATAAATATAACAGTTTCCTCTAAAAGGGTGAATGTTAGAGAAAAAATACTTTTCTTTCCTCATGATCTATTACCAGTTTCCTTTTTGTGCAGGGGTTACCATCCATTCTGTATAGACTTACTAGCAAATTAGAGATAACAAAAGAGTTAATAATATACAACACATGAGTTTTTAGGCTTTCACGGTGGAATACCTAAAAGCCTAATTGTAACATATACAACATGTTTAACTATATTATGAAAATTTATTAGTTTGAAATACAGAACATGATATCTAACAACTTATTTATTTATTTATTTCATTTATTTATTTGCTAATAATTGTAACATAAAATATAATATATACAGAAAAAATTTAGCTCGCCCCTAAAAGAGTAGAACTCGTGCTCAGGGGCGGATTCGTGAATTTAAATTAAGAAGTATATAATACAATTTGTCTTATGTCTACTACACAATAAGGTTATATAAATTTAAATTTACAATTTTTCGATTTTTATAAAATCCATACATAACTTTTTAAATTGAATACTAGAACTATTAGAATTGACAAGGTTAGGATATTTAAATATAAATTTGTTATATATTCTTGGGCCTAAATTACTACTATGATTAAATACTGTAGCAGTGTTGCATTCTGGTTTAAACAATCTTAAAGAATTCATACCTTTTGTTTCATAACTATGAGAATACAATTCAAAATTATTTAGATTTTTATGTATGAATTTTATTAATACAATATAATAAATTTGTCTTATGTTAAGAACATTAAAGTCTAAAAACAATTTTTGAGATGGAAAATCAAAAGGTTTATGAAGACATATTTTAATTATTTTCTTCTGTAATAAATAAAGTGGATTAAAATTTGATTTAAATACTCCTCCTATAATTCCATACATAATTAAACTATAGTTCGTGCAATAAAACATTTTTTTCTAATTTAGTTTTAAATTGTTTCTAGTTTAGTTATAAATTGTGAAAATGTCCAGTAGTCCCTTACGTCACTAGGTAAAGAATTCGAGAGGTGAGGTGATGTTACGGTAAAGGAATATGAGTATAAAGAAGTTCTGTGATGAGGAATACAAAGAAACTATTTATGCAAATTACGAGGTGTTGTGAGCAAACAGTATAATAATCGTGATGCAGATAATTTGGAGTAGAAGTTTGTACGTACGTAGAATTTTGGATACAAGTGACAGGAAATGTATGATTCTTCTTTCACGCAGACGAAGTTTTTCAGTTACAAAAAATGAAAACGTGTATTTCCGGATCAAAACTAAATTTTATACTCTTTTATAATAATTATTTATTAAACAAAGTGATTCCATCGCTCTCCTACCTCCATGTTTTCGCAAGCATCGCATTTCGCCTTAGTGTTATGCTTCACATTTGGAACACTGCCGACTTGAACTCTTCAACTCTGCATCCCGTTTTGTATGTTTTTCGGAGTGTAGTTCCTGAATCCTGTTAGTTAAACATTATCATTGAAATACGAAACGTATGTGTGTAGCTTTGTCTAAACCTCTTCCCGTACCATTGCCGTGACGTCACGCGAGCTTGTCTCAACGGCGTTGCCTCAAGTCTGTGACACCCAAAATAGAAGTTCAGAAGTTCTCAACTCATCTTGGCTTCGCTTTGTTCAGATTCCGATATACATACAAGTTGGCACATGTGAATTGGTAGGACGTTAATAACAACAGCATTATAAACCGACTGGAATTCAACATGCAGAGAACGGGCCAACGCCCTCGAGACTTGTTTCTCTGGATTCATGCAAATGCGTAACATTATTTATCTAAATCAGCTTTATGGTTTGTAAATGCTATTTTCCTATGTACTGCAACGTCTTGAAAAGTATCACCCCAGAACTTGTTTAGAATATTTTATTAATTATTATCCTGGTTGAAAAATTGCGTAAGTATTAACATACACATGTGTTTATTTATGAAATTAGTTATAAAAATACGTGTTTATGTTGAAACAGAGACAAATTTATATTTACTTCATAATTACAGTGTAAGGCGTTTGACAGAGTGGATTGGAATAAACTGATGGGAATCCTGAAGAAAATAGGTGTGGATTGGAAAGAGAGAAGGCCGTTCAGTAATGTTTATATATGAAACGAGTCAAAGTCAGAATAGGAGAAGAAATGTCTGAAGAAAGTGAAATAGTGAGAGGAGTACGATAAGATGGCCTTTATCACCTACTCTATTACTTTCTGAATTTAGTGAACTGTTTTTACAAAATGGGTGCGGTGGAAGATGAATAAAGTACATAAGATTTTCTGCTGATATGATATTGTTAGAAGAAGAGGAGGCGATATTAAGGGATATGGAGGTAAGTGACAGCTGTGAGCAGTATGGGATGAAGATAAATTCAAACAAGACGTAGACCATGGTAGTCGGAAGAAAAATATAGAAGGTAAACGTGAAGATAAATTCAAACAAGACGAAGACCATGGTAGTCGGAAGAAAAATATAGAAGGTAAACGAGCGAATACTAATGAGATAGTAGAGCAAGTGGACAGCTTCAAAGACTATAAACAGTAACATGAGCTGCTGCCAGGAAGTCAAAAGGAGAGTAGCAATGGCAAAGGAAGCTTTTAATAGAAAAAGAGGCATCTTCTGCGGACCTCTGGAGAAATAACTAAGGAAGAGACTAGTGAAGTGCTTTGTGTGGAATGTGACATTGTATGGAGCAGCAACATGGACATTACGACGAAATGAAGAGAACGACTAGAACCATTTGGAATATTGATATGGAGAAGAATGGAACGTGTGAAATGGGCAGATAGAATAAGAAACGAAGCTGTGTTGGAAAGAGTGGGTGAAGGAAGAATGATGCTGAAACTGATCAGGAAGAGAAAAAGGAATTGGTTGGGTCACTGGCTGAGAAGAAACTGCTTTTCGAAGGATGCACTGGAAGGAATGGTGAACAGGAGAGAGTTCGAGGTAGAAGAAGGATAGACGACATTAAGATGTAGGGATCATATGCGGAGACAAATAAGAAGCAGAAAATAGGAAATATTGGAGAATACTGGGTTTGCAGTGAAAGACCTATCATTTGGCAGAACACTATGTATGTATGTATGTATGTATGTAATTTAGTGAATGGACAGGAAAGAAATTGTGATATAAAAGAATAACTTTCGAGAGTTTGGCGAAAATACATTTGTTATATCGAATTAGTAGTTCTAGCATGTGGAATCTGCGCAATTGTTTCTCTAAAATGAAGAAACATAAATCAAATTCAGTAGAAATCAGTTTAACAGGTAAGTGTTCACAAAATATTTAGCTGTTTTTGTTGAAAATTAGGTCGCGAGGAGAACGAGTTCCTACGCTAACGCTTCTAAAAATAAATAAAGTCGTGGTTATTCCTCCCGTGTTATGTAGAAGTGAAATATGGACTTTAAAATTAAATGATCAAGTGGGAAGATTAGAGCTATATAAATGACAAATGAGGTTACTGAGATAGGTTGTGGTATAAGTCTACAAGCTCTTGACTATGTATAAGAGTGAAATATTTAATATGCGGTATTTAAGGCGTTTGCACTTATCAGGAGTTCCACCCATGCTCCATTGCGATACTTCCCATAGGCCTACAAATGGTTAGCTAGTTGCGAAAGATATATGGAATTATGCTCGTTTGTCTGCACAATTTTTTTTTTTCCTAAAATGAAGAAATTTTATTAAAATTCAGGACACACCAATTTAACAGGCAAGGATGCAAAAAATATTAAGATATTTTTGTTGCAAATTATGTTACGAGGAAAAAGAATTTGTACATCCCCTAAAAATGGTTATTCCTCCCACGTTACGTAGCAGCGAGGTATGAAAAGGATCAGAAAATTCGAGCGATAGAAATGTTGTTACCCATATTGTTTGAGGGATTATACTCTTGGATAAAGAGAAGAATGAATTATATATCTATGGCTAAGAAGTGATATTTCGTATCTGTAAGTTTGGAGGCGAATGAAAAAATTATTTTAAAAATTAGTTTTTCTCAGAATAGACAAACTATTTGTATATGCTTCTGCTTTGCAAGATCTTCTATTCGAGTTCAAAATATTAGTTAACTTTCCAATGTGTACATAATAATAATAATAATAATAATAATAATAATAATAATAGTAGTAGTACTAGCAGTAGCAGCAGCAGCAGCAGCAGTAGTAGTTAATCTAACAATGTAGCTAAACTAAATGACTTTCTGTAGACACGAGTCATTGCTTCAGCATCGATATACAGAGCGTAACAAAAATACGGGGCAAAACTTCATATGTAGACAAAAGAAAGAGGTAACATGGCTTCAGAATTGCTTTATTTCTGAGTTGTCAGACTTTCGAGTATGATCTTAGCGTACTCCACAAGGGATGGAATCCAGAATTTCCGTAACCAGCACGTGAGGAAAGACAAGAAACCCAATGCAACAGTTCTATCTTCTCACCTACAGAGGTTGTCAACTTCTGGGCCGGTTATTGTTGGTGATTACTTGTTGGGACCCCACATACTTTCGACAAACAAAATTGAACAGACTATCTCGTCGAGGGATGTACTTCATACGTGACAGCGACTCCGAAATTTTTAATCTTTGTGCCAGCAGGTACAATAATGCATGTCATCATTGTCAGTGGATAGGTAGAGGTAGACCAGTTGCTTGACCTCCACGCTCACCTGATTTATACCCATTAGACTTCTTCCTGTCGGGATATGTAAAGTAGTTGGTGTATTCGACTGCTGTGAATGATGCAGCAATTCTCTGTAAGCGAGAAGAAATTTCAACAGAGTGTATATTTGTAGCAGACAAACGCATTGATAACTCAGAAATTAAGCATTTCCAGGCCCATTTTGTTATAACCTGCCTTTTTTCCTCGACATATGAGGAAACCATTCCCAAAGTTTTGTCCCGTATTTTTGTTACATCGTCTTTATATAGGGGTGATAGCGAGATGGTATTTTGAAGAGATGATACTGATGATTCACTACGGATTACCTGACTTTTTCCTTACATTTGGAGAAAATTTCAATTAGGTAATCAGCTCAAGCGGGGAATTCACAATCTCGAGTGCAAGCTGGATCAGAGGACTACTCTTTTCTTCTAATCTATGCCGGTGGGCTGATTAAGTAATTTTGTCATTAGTTTATGCCCTTCAGTAAAAAGTAGTATTGACTTTGTCAAAGTTCAATGAATTTTACTGACGAAAATATAACAGGTCAATGAATAATATTTTGTTTTCAAACAGTGCGACTATTAATAAAGTATCAACACTAACGGCACACATCTGAATGTCGTCTTTATATTCATAGCTTATACAAGTGTAAATATTTATAGCAACTGAAGAGTTGCGATTTAAATGAAGACCGTTACAAGATGAAGTCGCGAAATGTAAATGCAGTTTTAGTGTAACCCAGCGTTTAAAGAACAGATCCTAGCTCAGTAAATTATTTACTATTTTAACTCCCTTTATGATCTGCATCGTACTTAGTTTTCAGCTTTTCATATTTCAGAGCTTTAGTTGTGGACTACTATTTATGAGGTTTGAAGTTCGAATCTTCGTACTTATATTCTTCTCTTTTCTGTTTTCAGCTTGATTACTTTTATAATATTTTAGTGTATTTTATAAATGTTTAAAGACATTAACAGCAAGTGTCAAACTAAAAGTCTTACAGGCTATATTCGCCACTTCACTAGTTTTCTAATGAAATACAAATTGCACATACGTTCTCATTTTCATTTGACGTTTGTCTTGACAATTGAATTCGTATATCATGTTGTGAATTATATTAGCCTATACTGTATTACTGTGTATTTATTTTCTAGTAGTGCCCATCTTAATCTATGGTAGACCTACTTTCAACTCATCTTACCATTTCATTTTATATGGTTTTTTCCGATAAGCAAGTTGTAATACTATATTAAATTAACATGAGCCGTCTGTGCTTATCTAGTTTTATATAAATTGATTATAACATGAACGTTTTCGGCACTAATGTATTTTAACATTTTATATCACAGTGTAATTTAACAATTTTAATGACTGGATAACTGCATTAGACAAAATATTAACGTCAAGCTAACCACATTGTTCTACAAAAGATGGACAACATAGCAGAAGAACAAATTAGTCAATAGGTTTAATTGTTAGTAATAATTGAGTGTTTTAATTATCTATATAAAAGTGTTTTACATGTTACGTTCAAATCATCAAGGGTACACATTATATGTCTCACACAGTTCATGTGCATCTGTTTGAAAATGTAATTAGGCAAACTTTCATACATTTGAAAATGGCACATTAGTGCCGAAAACGTTCATGTTATAATCAATTTATATAAAATTAGATAAGCACAGACGGCTCATGTTAATTTAATATAGTATTTCATCTTAGCATATTCTAAGTAGGCTTATATGCATACCTGCAGTATGCTTAGAATGAATAACTGCTGAATTTGCATCATATTAAAAACATATATTTATATGAGCACTCCAAACATTGAAAGCACTTGGGAAATCAAATTATTTACAGCGGTGCCCTTCAAGATTTATTGTTAGCAGAGTGCTGATTCTTTTTACTGAAAGACTATTTCTAATTTCAGCTTTGACAAGATTCATGCAACTAAATTCTCACTCACAACTTACAATAAGTTATACAATGGAATTGTTGCGGCATACTCTATAGCCTAGGTGTCTGGCTAAAGCAAATGGAGAAAATTGTTCACTTGTTAACATATTATACAGGGACATCATTTTATTTTTACTAACATTTATAATATTAACCTGGCTGTACCTTTGGATTATCTTTTGAGAACCGGAAACACGGTTTGCTACCCCTTCCACGACTGGAGTTCAATGATACTGGCGTAAAATACAAACAAATCACTTTACTAGTTATAGGAGGGAAGAAAAGTAGTTCATCCATTTACGTAAAGTAGGAAATATCGCGATTTTGAGTTTGATAATTTTCATTAGGTTTTTGTTTAATCAAAATACAGTACTGTATTAACAGTAAGTGTTTTTACTGACGAACTGAGCTATCCATTCGGACGTATTCATTATGCAGTGTATATTATACTGTCTACAACACATTAACGTACACTATAGAGAATGAAGTTAAATTGAAAAATAATCATAATATGGATATATAAACACATTTTTCAAAATGGTGGCCGTTTATTTCGATATAGGCTTCAGTTCCTTTGTGCATATTATCGCACTGTAGGCTGTTGTAGCTAATTCTAATTACCACTTTCGTCCTTCGTACTAGTAACTCATGTTGAAATAATTCTGTACCTACTCTATAAAAGAGTACCTTACGTACTGTAAATTCAATCTTCACTTCTGCCCGATCCGAAAAGATAACATTACTCAGGCATGCTATCTACCATCCATCCAAGTGGTTTTGTTGCAGGGTTGTAGAAAGGGGGGAAATCACGTGACAGTTAATTACTTAACCAGGCCCTTTTATTTAAGCTATTTTAAGCAGTTGTATAATATTACGTAGACGTTCAATTCCTAACAGAAATTTATGTTTTCAGAAAAGAGCTAAGACAGCTCAGTCGCTAGCCTTTACAGAGGGGGAGCAGAAGCGGGGGGGGGGGGACCGAGATGCGACGTAGGTAAACGGACGACACAGTACCTGTGCGAAAATATGATTCAATATTGAAAGCTCTTTCGTGACTGGAAAACGCGAACATATTTTTGGAACGTACTATACTCACTAACTCAGTAGTGCGGCCTTGGTTCTGTGTGGAGGACGATTGGAAGTTTACTAGTAGAGGGGGTGGGAGTGAAGTACATTCAAAAACTCAGGTACAATAAAAATTGAAGTAAAAATAAAATGATGTCCCTGTATATAAATTGTACCAACACTTTGAAATCCATTCCTGAACATCTGTTGCTCAATACCTTATTGGATCCCATTCCATTAACTTAAATTTAATTTCTCCAGAATTGATTAGTACATACACATCTCTGATCTCATTTTCTCCACAACCATATTCGTTTATGAAATTTTCTCTAGTCCAATGTTGTAGTCGCATTTTTGCACTTTTACAGTGTTTCTGAAGTCGGTCGCATTTTTAAAAGTCGAGTAACAATATGCGACAAATGCGACTGTGGCTTAAATCCTGCTCCAAGCCCTTCCTGTATGAGCATCGGAAACCCGTATTACCTCAGAGGCTTTACCTCAACATATTTTTAACTATTGCAGATGATAGATAAAATGAGGGGGATTTGGAAAATGTTGGTGGAATGATGGAGGGAAATGAGAGTATCCCTAAAAAGACCTGGCCGGGGATAGAATCCTGGCCACCTGGATAGAAGAGCAGTGGGCTAGCGCTTAAGTCATAAGCACGACTAAATCATGTATTATTATTATTATTATTATTATTATAAAATACAAGACAGGATTCGAATCGTGGATCTTTTTTAAAACAAGCGCAGTGTACACCGTGATGGGTATGAGTCAGGAGTTCATGAATGGAAATGCTGTAGCGCGGAAGCAGGAGTGTGCATGCAACCTGTCTGCCACAGCGTCCCTGCAGAATAGTCTGTCTGCTCTTGAGGCATGATTTGTGTTGAAGCCACGAGACCGGCGACTGAGCATTTTATGGTTAATAATTACGAGCCATTTATTTTTTAAAACGGACCTCCACATCTGGGACATGATGTTCTGTGCTCCTGCAAGCTCAAGTTGTTTAATGGCCACTCTGGCCTTGCCTTGCAGCACGAACAGATAAACTGGAGAGCACACGCCTCTTAACATCGCATTTGGTAAATCGGTCCAATGCTATGAATATACATTGCATGATGTGGTTAATTTTAAGGTACGTCTACAGGGATAGCCAACTTCTTGCTGTCTGAAATGATCGTGTTGTCCTTTCTATCGACGTAAAACGAAGTCGGACTAAGTCAAGAGTGTAACGGAAGTATTTCAAGTCTCTGGACAAATAGAAAGATATTAAACACATAGATAAGCGAGTACCAAGGAGTTGAACGGGAGTACCTATAGTACTAACGTCGTGCATTACAGGCGCTATGTTCGGTACAAGTTTGTCCAGTATGGCGAAGTTCGATATTTGCCTATGTTCGTTCTGCAGAAGAAGGCCTGTCGTGTTTGTTCCACCTTGTTATAAATATATTCGCTGTCCTCCATTCCCACCCTTTCAGGTTTTAGCCGCTTAAGACCACCATTTTCAACTGCTGGCTCTGTGACGTCACACGTCTCTGCTGTTGAGCTCCCTGAGAGGGGAAGCATAGGTAAAGAATAAAGTAGGGGATGAACTGGAAGGGATGGAGATGTTTCAATAGCGGAGACAACATTACTCTCCCTCACGTACTTTAACAACTCTGCTCTGAGAGGGGAAACGAGCTTTGACGTCACAGGTTTTCCAGTTGAAAGCGACTAAAAGATTTTAGCACAGATCTTGCGATTTGTTTTTCATATGAAATAAGACAAAGTTTGTAATGTTTTCGTTGCCTCTCTCATGTTCGAACATTGTAGGACACTAGTACCTACGTTTCATCTCCAGCTGTTTTTAACATGCACATTAACAAACCATGAAAGAGTATTTAATTGGACTCGATTTCAATAAATTATTTCATACATTTCGAAAAAAAATGAAATGTTAACTTTCATACGATGCTCACGTTCCTCGTAGCATTCCTTCAAACTATAGATCTACCACTTTATGGTGGTAGTCCGTTGTTTGGGAATAGGCGTCGGGTTGAGTGACACATGCATCTTAATGTAAGCAAAGATGTCTGGTACAATCAGAGTGTAATAAAAATCCAGTTTACACGCAAGATAAATAATGTTTCTTATTATTGTACTGTGAGAAGACAGGTGGAAGTAATTTTTTTCGCCACACGATTATACGCAGTGCTTAGGCCTGACCTCTTATCTCAGCCGATTCTAAAAACGAATAGCTCAGAGCAACAAGAACATGAGAGCTGCCACCACAAAGTGAAACATATATAATTGATATTACATGGTAGCCGAAAAGTCCCGCACCATAGACTTATGCCACGCATGTACGTCATAGGTTGAATGAAGACTATCGTCAATGGATTGGCCGTAAGGGACACTTGTAATGTGCTTCCCGATCCCCGGATTTGAATCCAATGGATTTTGCAGTGTGGAGCTACCTTAAAGCAAGTGTTCAATTTGATAATCAGGGACAAACAACTTCTGCGTGACCGAGTTACTTCTGAGTGCCGTGATTTTTCGTCGACCTTGATGGCTAGCATCCTGCGGGACATGGGTGAACGCCTGCAGTTGTGTTTTGACTTTATTGACCATCATATTGAGCAAATGATGCGAGACTTTTGGATCACTCTATATACTGTGACTTATACCATTATGAAGACACTGTAGATATCAAATAAAAGTGTTAATATTTTATAATTGTAAATTATGTACAGTAGGCTATATTGTTATCTTACAACTCGTTTTCAAAGAAACCATATTTGTATTGGTACTATAGTCTTATCATTTGAGTGGACTCATACACACTCATTTTCAAAGAAATTATAAACATTTGAATTGATATTCCATATCCGTCGCGACTGGACTCTTCAAGATTCCACCCGCACATGCCCTTACACTGTCAAGGTGGGAAGTGGCGTATGTCCATTGCCACGGAAAAGTCGTGATGTGTAGTGCAACTGAGGAGCCTAAGTTCATCATAGTATTACGTGTTGTCTAAGACACCTGTGTAGTCGTCGACATGCGACGTGGAAATGTTTTGAATACAGCATAACTCAAGCAATAAAACTAAACGTATTGCTTAGCCGCTTTGGTAACTGATTTTGTAGAGCACTGGCTTACAATGATTGCAGACCATTCCAGAAACGTAACGCGAACAAAGTCATGTCCCCCCCCCTCGCGATTGTCTCATTTCCATTCAACAGCCTACCGTTACTCTCTGTTTAAATATTCATTCTCATTATTTCAATAGCATTCACACAAAACGGTGCGGCGTGATGTAATGTCATTGGCGTACAGATGTCATCACTCAGCCTGAGGGCGCGCAGTACGCTCTGGGGGATGTGGAAGAGCACTGTAATGACACTCCACTGGAACCTAAGATGTACAGGCCGAATGGACAGAGGGCACCACACAACTCTGAGTTACGAATGTACAATTTTTTTTATTCTTTTTAGTTGGTTATTTAACGACGCTGTATCAACTACGAGGTTATTTAGCGTCGATGAGATTGATGATAGCGAGATGGTATTTGGCGAGATAAGCCAGAGGATTCGCCATAGATTACCTGGTATTCACCTTACTGTTGGGGAAAACCTCGGAAAAAACCCAACCAGGTAATTAGCCCAAGCGGGGATCGAACCCGCGCCCGAGCGCAACTTCAGACCGGCAGGCATTCGCCCACGAATCTACAAAAGCCTGATGTTTTAATCGCGTAATGATTTTAGCACAGATTTTGCAATTAGTTTTTCATATGAAATATCACAAAGTTATTTCTTGGTTGCCTCTCTCATGTTCGAACACTGCAGGACACTAGTAGATACCTACACTTCATCTCGAGCTGTTTTTAACATGCACATTAACAAACAATGAAAGAATATTTTATCGGACTCAATTTCAATAAATGCACTTCGAAAAAAAAATTAAATGTTACCTTTTATATGCTGCTCACAGTCCTCGTAGCATTCCTTCAAACTATAGATCTATCACTTTATGGTGATAGTCCGTTGTTTGAATTTCCAATCTTTCCTATTTTCCGCCTTCCTCTTAATCTGCATACTATCCACATAGGCCTATCTTAATGTTGTCTATCGTCTGATATATTCTGCCCCGAATTTTTCTCCCTTTCACTATTCCTTCCAGTGCATCCTTCAGTAGGCAGTTTCTTCTTAGCCAGTGACCCAGCCAATTTATTTTTCTGTTCCCGCTCAATTTCAGCATTATTCTTTCTTCGCCCACTCTTTCTAGCACAGCTTCATTTCCTATTTTGTTTGCCCCTTTCATATGCTCAATTCTCCATATCCACATCAAAATGCTTTCATCGCTTCTCTTCACTTCACTTCATCGGAATGTGCAGGTTTCTGCTCCATACAATGCCACACTCCACACAAAGAACTCCCTTAGTTATTTTTTTTCCATGGGTCAACAGAAATTGTCTCTTTTCTTATTAAAAGCTTCATTTGTCATTGCTGTCCTTTTGATTTTCTGGCTGTATTATAATACACCCCAAGCATTTGAAGCTGTCGACTTTTTCTACTGCCTCATTTCGAATTCGCACGTTTACCTTCTTCATTTTTCTTCTTATAACCATGGTCTTCGTCTTGTTTGCATTTAGATTCATTGGCATATCCCTTACTACCATCTCCTCTTCTGCTAACAACTCAATTTCACATCAGCAAATCTTCTGCACTAATTTTATTTTTCTTCCTCCTAAAGCTATACATTTATTTTCCCCAATATGTATAGGGTGTCTTTCTCGTGACATGTTTACCCATGTTGTCTTGTGGCCTTATGTCATGTTAACTATGACCACAGAGTCTCGCTACAAAAGACTGCACTTACTACTACTGTCCTTACTATTGTTTATGATTCATTAGTACGGAATGGACCATGTAGTCCAGTACTTGATGATGGTGGTGGCCATCGCGGTCTCGGATAAGTTCAGTATTTTGGATGTTTATCGAAAAATTAGTAATTGTAATTGATTTGGTTGTTACATATACATGAGACAGCAACTTGTCGATATGAATCAAAATCTCTTCGGTATAAGCCGCATTAGGTAATGCCAACGAATGGACTTCGCGAAGACAATAGGTGGTCACTGACTGCAAGCGTACCAAAATGCAAAAAGGTAAATATATGGACTCGAAGGAAGCAAATTTAGTGCTCCGTCCCTTCAGAACAGAGGAGGGTGAAACGTGACCAGTTCTGTGAATTTATAAACCCGAGAAAGGATTTAAGAACCTGACTTACACCTTGGTTTCTTTACAGTTTGAAACAGAAAAAAAAACTGTTGTGGTTATGTGTTATGAAATAAGCTGTTAATAGTGAGTGGCGCTTTCACCAGCAGAGATCCTTGAGCTTCGATGAGATGATGTGCTCTTTTTATGAAGTGAGAGGTAGGAAATCATTTGGAAAAAGTTTGACGTTTCTATATTGAAGTCTTTTGAACCTCGAAGCTCTAATATTGAATAAGCACGTTACTCCGTATTTATCTCTTTCCATGGTGGTTTTTGCTTAAGGTTTTATTCCAAAGGAGATGCATTTATTAAATTTTATCTGTAGCATAAATGAATATATAAGATAATGCGCTCCAGGACGTAAAATGAAGGAGTTTCTCTTTGCCTCAGACTTTACGGTGTCGAACATGCTGCAAGATTTACTGTTTTTGCACTATGTAATAGATGGAGAAATATTCAATCATAAAGTACAACTGTTGGTACCGCACCAAACATGTAGGTTCCACTTTGTCTTCTCTGATTATGAAGCTAATACACAGCTCTGAAACTCCGGATATTTCTGCTTCTGTAACATGTTACAACAACTAAAAACATCACTGATGTTTCTGTGAAGATTGTATGTACTAGAATTTTGACAATATGGACGAAATATTCAAATTAATAACTCGCAAATTCAGTATTAAACTTGGAATAATTTAGGCTTACTCATATACTGGAAACATTTCAACCAAGAAAATACAGTCGAACTTGTCTGATTCGAACATTTTTAATTCGAAATCGTAAATAATTCGAACTTTTCGCGTGGTTCCTTGACATTTCTATGAAACAATGTTAAAAATTGTCTGTAATTCGATGTTTTAAATACAATTCGAAGTGAAATCCAACGAAATTGAGCTCCAAAATTACGAAAATCAGCCCACAATATAGCGCGAGCAGACTGTTGCTCTGTCTTCTGATAAAGAAGAGCCACAACGTCCGAAAAAAACATTGCTTACAATCATCCAGACTATGGACCACATCTAGGAATTAAGATACTGTGTTGAAGGACAACAAAGTGTGAGCGAAACAGTTTTCCAATCGCTCAATAAACACGAAGAATTTTGCATGAATCAAACACATACTAAAAACCAAAGTATATGACTTAAAAAATTGACTGGCCTGTATTTTGACAGTGTTGTACAAAATCTTTAATAAATATTTTCATTAATACTATATTGCATTGATTTTTATACAAAAGGGTTTCGGGTATGATTCCCGTGGGGGGCTCCATGAATTTAGTTTGTTGGTTTGGACCATTTCTCTCAAGAAAGTTGATATACTTAAATCGAAATGCATCTGCGTAGAAAGTTAAAAAAAATGAAAACTTGTTTAATTCGAAATCTCGAATACTTCGATTTTTTAATGATCCTTTGAATTTCTAATTAACCAAGTTCGACTATAGCCTATGTTTATCTGCGGTTCACATAACTGAACGCTTTTTTTTTTAACAGAAACCTACCAGGAAGTTATATGGAGAAAACATTGCTTCCTTTCTGCAGAAGGAAAAGGAAACTTGTATAAGTAACCAATTTACTGGATTTTCTCAGCCAAGGAATTAATTTTATAAGACTGAAATAATGACTAGGAATGACAATGATATAATAAGAGTTGCAAAAACCAAATAGCCCTAATTATAACCTACACCGGGATCAAAAATAGACAACTTCAACCTGTTATAAAATCATTGAAGATACAGAAATTATATTTGTAGATTTTTGTTCAGCCACGATATATGGATTACATTACATCCGGTAAGATGGACACCTCTACCGTTGAGAAGGCCTTTTTCCAAGATAGAATATTACAAGAGATTTTTATCTCAATATGGTCAATTCGATGATGCTTCAATTGCACGAAAACAGTGAAAACTTAATTTTTCAACAGGAGGGGGCTCAACCCTTTTGGCACTGGGAAATTAGTGATCATTTCGACATAACTCTTTCATAGCTTTGGACTGGTCGTGCAACAATTGAAACGAATCACTCACACTTTGACTACCAAGATGCCCCATTCTAACAACCTGTGAGTTTTTTCTATGGAGGTGCGTGAAGTACCGTGTTTTCATTCCTCTTCTTTCTACTATCTAGATGACATGAAAAATCACACCAAAGCAGCTGTTAAAATTGTTGATGAAGTTGTATTACTACGCGTTTAGCAAGAATTAGATTATCACTTTGATACAGGTCTGTGCTTTATGTCACAAGATGTGTAGCCTACGTATCATATACTATCTGTAAGCTATTGAAAGACACCTAACGAAGGTATTTACAAATCCCTGTACGGTTCTCAACAGTACTGGACCTTATTAACTTGTAGAAGTTACCTATTTCCTTTGTAATCACCCGGTATATTTATACGAAACCTTAGACTTTCACGGTGATTGATTACCATATGAAGAATAATTTCAAATTATTAATCGTTTCGGAACTACTTACAGAATCGCTTACTGTATTGGGGCCGCTTGTTTGGACTAGCCAGACACAACGGACACAGCAGAGTTGGCGATGTGGCTGATGAACGTCCAGGTACAGTAGATCATCGATTATCCGAAACAATTGAGGACGAGGGGTGTTCGCATAACCGATCATTTACGAAAACAAATTGTACCGGTGTCACGGGAGCAGTATGAAACAAAGAAACACTGATATTAAACATATATGTACATATATTTTGTACACGTGTCTTAATAATAAAACAACTGACTAGCCTAGTTTGATATGTTCAAAATGGTCATTAAAGTAGGCCTTTTTTTTTTTTTTTTTTTTGCTTCAGAGTTGACTCGTTTCTTTGCAGCCAAATCACGCAAATAGCGCTAACAGAACTCTACATGGCGCGCGCGCAAATTTGAATTTTCCGATTGGAATGCTTTCGGTTAACCGATGTTTCGGTTGTTCGGTATTCGGATAATCGATGCTCTGCTGTAGTTGCGAAACGAAGAGGGCAGTAAATCCTAAATAGTTTCCCCATCTATAAATTGAACTTGTTGTAGGCATACGTATTATTACAAAGCACAATGTTGTGTATTATCTTCAACAAGCCGATTGTCATAATATAACGTTACTTATTACAGGATTTGAATCCTCCCTTAGGATGGATGTTCATCCATTGTTAAAAGTGTGCTTGAATGCGATAGACTCATGTCAGTAGATTAACTTGCATGTAAAAGAACTCCTGCGGGACAAAATTCCGGCACACCGTCGACGCTGATATAACCTCGGCAGTTGCGAGCGTCGTTAAATAAAACATAACATTTTTTTTTTCCGTTGTTAATGTGATGTTCTATATTATTGTAGGAAGTCCGCCGAGTTAGCTCCTTGGTAGCGTGTCTGTCTACAGACTGACAAGCCTGGGTTCGATTCCCGACGGGGTCAGACATTTTCATTTAAATTTCTACTTCGGGACTAGGAGAGGTGGCGGTGCACAACTTCTAATCACATTATGCACGGGTTAAATCCCAAATCTCTCCGCAGTGCATATGAAGAGCAGGCATATGTCACTGTTGTTAGTGATTCGTCCGTCGGATGAGGACGTTAAAACTGGCGGCCCCCTTTGTGCTATTCGACAGGGGTAGGCTACGTGCTGGCACCAGGTTTCCCCTTCTCCCTTCGTCTTCATCATCATCATCCTTACCCATTCCCTACATTACATTTAAACGAACACTTACACATACACCCACCCTATTACACGACGTAATTCTCCATAGATACACATCATGCACAGCGTGGCCCGCAGAAATGATGTGCAACTTGAAAAAAATGGGTCACAGTCCCTCCATCTATCCGCAATATGCTGAACTCGAATCACGTAAGTGAAGTGGGTAGGTATTATATACACATATTTTTGTAGGTGGAGGCCCGACGTCATGGTAACCCTACATCACTGGAGTTGGCCTACAAGCGAAATATGTAAAACTCAGTAATTTAGAAAAGAACAGTAGATGAGGCGGGAGGACCTACAAAGAATGAAACTGAAAAGAGAAGGAGAATGTGGAAGATAAATTTCCTGACAGGACTGATTTGTTCTCCCCTGAACTTGAAGAATGCATGGCTCGTGTCAAGTGGTTGCGGCGGTCTTCATCCCTAAAGCTACCCTCAGGTTCATTACCGGAACATGTGGGTGGGTAAGTCTGGCACGTGTCACAAGGAGCTGCCATAATGCCGCATTTCCAGCCTGCTAAGAGCTAGACTTCGAGTGGGATATTTCTGCCTTATCTGTTCCATGTTAGTTTGGAGAGACGACGTTGTTCTCAACTCGAGTATGGGAGTGGCGTAGTTAAGCTTTACCAATTGAACGTGTTTTCAAGTGACAGCGGTCTTAAGCATGTTCCTTGTGTACAGCAATGGAGTGGGTTTTATTTTGTCGTCAACTATTCAATCATTATTCTTACTGAAGGATACACATTGCTAGACGTTGTTAGAAATAGCCGCATCTCTTTGTGTCTGTCTTTCATTTGTGATTATTTAAAGTTGACTTTTAAAGTCCAAAATTTACTTAGAAACGTGCATTCTCATTCTGTGGTTTTCGTTGCAAATCCATCACACAGAGTCTTCGACACTAGGGCCTACGCTTATCTCACCCGCTTCTAATAATAATAATAATAATAATAATAATAATAATAATAATAATCATAATCATATTTATTTATTCTGGCAAAGTTAAGGCCATCAGGCCTTCTCTTCCACTTAGCCAGAAACAAAGTCATACAACCACAAGTTGAGTAAAATAATGCAAACATATTAAATAATAGGCCTAATTACAAAATAATATAAGGCTAGGAGTTACATTCAATGAATATGCAAGCGGTAAGTGAACCAATATTACAAATTAAAGAATAACAAATTCAGATGTAAATTATAGCTATACTACACTGAGGAAAATTACATATTATACACACATATACATACAAAGGAGAATTAAACATGAACACTGATCACGTGTTTAAACAATTTACTTTTAATTTGCAACATCGTTTGACAGTTCCTGAGGGAACTGGGTAGGGAGTTCCAGAACTGATACTGTGAAAGAGAAAGAATAGTGAGCTGTTTTATGACAAGGCATAGATAATAAAGGGTCATTTTTAGAACGAGTACCCAGGCTGTGATAAGAGGACAAGAAATAATAATTCTTTATTTATACTGGCAGAGTTAAGGCCATAGGGCCTTCTCTTACACTCTACCAGGTCACAAAGTATACAAGCAGTGAAAATTTAACAAAAAGTTTAAGAATAGAATACTAATATATTACAAAAAAAATAATAGCATAATAAAATCGACACTAAACAACATGAATATAATGCCATAATAGAAAAAAAGTAAAATACATTGAAATATAATAAAAGCAACTCATTTAGTACAATAGTTAGTATGGAAATTGTAAGGAAGAATATAACAAAATGGAATGTAATACTCGTAACATAATTATAAAAAAGAAAAGAAATAAGAAAATTAAATAATATTCGCAATAAAAAGAGTTTGATAATAAATTCATCTCGTGATCAATAGAACAAAAAAGGGGAAAGGAAGGAAAAGAAACAAATATTTTTTTACAAAACTATCGCAGAGAAAAGGGCTTATAGCTGAAAGGAATCTATATTGAAAAAGTGCAATTTTAGTTTACTTTTGAAACTAGACAATGTCCGACAGTCTCTGATATGTTGTGGTAGAGAGTTCCAGAAATGAGTATAGTGAATTATAATAATTCATTGTGATTACAGTACAACAATAACAATAATAATAATAATAATAATAATAATAATAATAATAATAATAATAACCACAACAACAATAACGAACTACAACGTTACTGCTCATTATGGCTTATTTCGGTTTCATAAATTTGGTCTTTTTCGCGTTTCTTTTTTTCTACCAATACAGTAGGCATATTTATTTCGATCTCTTTCCGGTTTGTACAGGTAAATGTGAATTTGAAATAATAATAATAATAATAATAATAATAATAATAATAATGTAATAATAATAATAAGTAGTAGTAGTAGTAGTAGTAGTAGTAGTAGTAGTAGTAGTAGTAGTAGTAGTAGTAGTAGTAGTAGTAGTAGTACCTAATAATAACCTTCATACTTTGAAATATTTATTTGCTGTTTAAGGGATGAAGCTAACTAGTATGCATATTAGACTAGCAAATAAATTTTGAGTTATACTCTAAAAAAATAGTCGTGTTGAGCTACTGATTCATTATAGAGCCATGAAATCGGTTTCTGTCAACGTATCCTCTTCCCCCTATTATTAGTCTCGCGTGTGATGTTTCGTGTTAGTGATAATGATGCTCTTGGCAAATGATAATGAAGTAATGACGTTAAATGTTGTGATGGCAGTGTTGGAACATCATGATAATGAAGCTATGACGAGGTGATAAGTAATTTGGAATTATTGAATGAATTATCGCACGGAATGTCGAAACAGAAATATAAGAATCTTCATCCGCTGTACATCCCTACTTTGATTCTTTGAGGCTTGACTCTGCTCTTTCGGAGTGTAAAGTAGCCTATACATTCCCTAATTTATCAACGATTAAAATTAAGTTACGCATTATCTAGAATCAAAATTAACCTGACATTCATTCTTGGGAGTGGATGTGGTATTATGGCAGCTGTATTCATGGTTCGGAATGGGTGCCCATTATTGTAGTGGTAAGGAATCTTATCACTTGAGATGTGACATTTTAGATCAATTTGTATTTTTATCTTTATTAACTCGGGGTTGAAAACTTCAACTGGCCTTTAAAAGTCTATTACAAGCCAGAATGTTTTGCCCGATATGAGCGTCTGACCTCAACCACTTTCAGAGAAGGGGAGAACGCATTTCCCCACAAGAATCTCATCATCCTTTCCCTGTTAGGCCTCCGTGGCCTTTTACTATTTCAATCAGTCGTTTATTCGGCCGTCTTAAACTTATCTTCTCTTTAGGCTGGTAGTATAGGAGCTGTTTTGGTATCCTGCCATTCTCTTTATGTGGTATGTCCAGTTCAATCTGTATTCCTGAATACATTCGAAAATTGGCTACATATGTATTTATTTCAAGATGTCCATGTTGTGAGCCGATGCTGATAAGATTTCTGTATAGTCCAATCCTCACTTCGATATACGACCTTGCCAAATACTAAGCCGAGTAGTACCACAGAGTAGTATATACAGTCACGAAGCTCAATACGTAGTAAATATGCATCCATAGATAGTTGCTGACAGCTAGGATCGCTAATATCACCTCATTACAGACAATGCGAAATATTACCGGCACAGTCTTTTGTTCCTAGCACCCTCACAACTCAAGCTTCGTGACTGTATATACTAGACTGTGGTAGTCCTACAAGGGTGATAAAAAAGTAAGATAGTAACAGCTCTCACCGGTGACATATTCTCCCTCTTGTTTTAGTTTTCTGCCAGGGCCGCAGCAGCAGACCACAGCTTTATCACGCATTCATTAGATGGCGCATATGTTAAGTCAGACCCCCGCAATATCAGTCGCAAGATGCTTGCGTGCACAGAAAACATGTTCAAACGTGGAAGTGCCTAGTGTGATCCAGTATTTGCGTTTGAAGGCCACCTCACCACCAGAAATTCATCGTCATCTTGTTGAGATGTACGAAGCGAAACGGCGCTTCCATTATGAGGTACTGGACCATTTTACCTACAGCCCCGACCTGGAACCCAAGTGATTTCCATCTCTTCGGACCGTTGAAGAAGCACCTGGGTAGTAAGCGATTCAACACAGATACTGCTTCAGGGACTTGACGCAGATTTCCTTATGCCAGCATCGATTCCTTGGTCTGCCGTTGCAAAGAAGTGTTTTGACAAGCATGGTGACTATATTGAAAAGTAATGCGTACCACTGTACTACCACTGTGTATCAGTAGGCCTTTATCTGCCTGTGAAATAAAGTTTGTTCATGAGAACTCTTGTTACCTTACTTTTTGAAGCACCCTGGTAGAAAGGATTTAAAAATATTGAATTTGATATTCTTAATCTTTGAAACATTTTGATATTTTCATTGACGTTTCACAGCATAAATACTTAAAAAAAAATTTACTTTAATTGAATGAATGGCACAAATTTTACTTCGTACATTTTTTTTCCAGTGAAAGCCGTAACTAGTCGTATGCTAAAATAAAATAAAAATCGAGTAGAAAAATCTTTCCGGAATAGTGATAGGTGTTACGGAAGTAAAGAGGGGTTAAAATAGATATTAGTATTACAGAGTGCGGTGAATCAGCAGGTGTCCGAATAGTTTTGTTCAGGAAGTTGGGGTGAAGATAATGTTTAGTTTATTGCTATTCACCTGGTGCGATGGTTGAATAAAGGGGTTCCTGAATTAAAATTGTCCGTTCAGCTAGCTGAGTCGTGAAATTACGTGGTCTATAATTTAAAGAATTTAACATTCTTGACGCATACATAAGCTTTGAAGATCCAGGAAGACACAGAAAAGGTCGATACCTGCTGGGAGGCTTCCACGAGTAAGGTAATGCCTATACTAACTCTATGGCTTAACCCCGCCTGTCTAAAAGCAGACCTGAAAAATGTTTTATGGGAGAGTATTTTTTGCTCTTTTCCCCCCTTTGCAAACAATTAATCTCAAGTGGAAGATGGAACGCAGAGGGTTTCTATCCACTCTGGCGACGCCCTTATGCTTCAAGCATGTACGCCAAGTTTGTGATTTTACAGCAATAGATTTTTATTCTATAAATTTCAGTACTAAGTTAATGTCATTTGATTTAGGATGACTTTTAGTAGCGGATTAACGGTGACGACAGTCAAGAGCTCTGCTAACAGACAGGAAGTCATGCACGGAACTGCTTCTACTGCTCTTCTTTCGGCTTTGATGCCCTACACATCGGAAAACAAACTCTGGCTTGAATCATAAACACATGTGCCGTAGCTAAGTACATTTCCTCACAAGCGAGTGTGTTATTTCAGAGAGCTTAAGCTAATAGTCGTGTTATTTATTTTATTCGCGCTTGTAAAACTACGATGGTTTTGAGATGTGAAGGGGATAAAAATATATTATGAAATTTAGGTCGCTAACTCAGAATAGGATATACAGAGTAGCAGTATAGCCTATAATATAGTGTAGTAATTAACAAAGCTACTTTGTTTAATACAGTATTATTACTTCATTCATATGTTGTCCATCATGTATAGTTTTAGAAAAAAATTTTGTCGCACAGGTACTTTATAAGTCCAGAAAGGAGGTAGTGCGCTTGATCAAACATACAACGAAAACCAAACTAATTTTATTACCTCAACTAGTCCTTCTCTTTTGAACTAGGTCGCTAGTCCTCTGCATCATTACTGGGACTTATAAAGTATCTATGCGACAAAACTGTTTTTCTAAGGCTGTACATTCATTGCTTTGTACTGACTCACGATTATTTCCAGACCATGGGTTACTGTTCGATAAATCTTGTATATCGATGACTCTATATGCTCCGTAAATTTGGACACAACCTTTTGATTCACCCTGTATTTTTCTTACAGTTAGGCCTATAGTAAACCTAGGAAGAACCTGAACAAGGTAATAAACCCAGGCGGGATTCAAACCTAAACCCGAGCACAGCCTAGGAACGGAATGTAATTTTCGGGAGAAGGTCATTATGACCCAACACTGCGCAAACCCTGAAGCTAGGCGAATTCCCAAACCCATACGGCTGACTAAATTAAGGTTCGCTGTATACCCAAGTTTCTAATAGGCAACCCTCCTCGTCCTTCGGACAGTCCCCTCCGTGCATCGACAGCCGGCGTTCGGGGGAATGATGAACTGGAGAAATATTGACGGAATTATGTAGAAACATGTGGATATGGAAAAGGATGAAGCTTGTGAAATGGACAGACAGAATAAGAAACGAAGCTGTGTTAGAAAGAGTGGGTGAAGAAAGAATGGAACTGATCAGTAGGGCTCGGAAGCAGAGGAAAAATACTTTTTCTTTCGAGTTTCCGAAGACGAGGCCCAACATATGTTCATTTTGAGTCATTGTAGGCCAGAAAATGGTGGGTTTTATTTGTCCTTTTTGCCTTTTTTCGGCGTTTTTTTTTTAGCTTATTGGTCCTTTTAATCTCTCTTTTAGGTTTTAATGGCTCTTTTTTGCAACTTCAGCTTCTTTCGACTACATTTTTACTGCCTTTTTACAATTCACCACTAGATCTCACTTGCTTCAAATATGCACCGTTGATGTGGAGAAAAGTATCTCGATGTTTCGCAACGTGCTGTCAGAAAACCGACTATCCTTTACACCTAAGAATCTGGGGATGACTATTGTGATATACTGCAATTCTAACTGAGGTAAAGTTTCTGAAATCCCATTTCTGTAACCCTAGTGTGGTTAAGCCAGATATTGTAGTTACACTAATTTCGATTTCTTTCTCCAGGATGTCCATTGCAGGTTCACTGAATTCATCCTAGGTAAAAAAGGTAAAGGTATCCCCGTCACATGCCATGAAGGCATTTGGAGTGCATGGAGGTAGAGTCCCATGCTTTCCATGACCTCGGCACTAGAATGAGGTGGTGTGGTCGGCACCACGCTCTGACCGCCTTTTACCCTCGGGAAAGACCCGGTACTCAATTTTATAGCAGGCTGAGTGAACCTCGGGGCCGTTCTGAAAGTTTGACAACGAGAAAAATCCCGTCACCACTCGGGATCGAACCCCGGACCTTCCAGTCCGTAGCCAGCTGCTCTACCAACTGACTACCCGGCCCCCGAATTCATCCTAGGTGGCAAAAATAACTCGTTTATTCTAAATTCTCCAAGTACTTTTTTTAACAAACACGGAATTCCTTTTTCAAGTTATGTCACTCTAAAAAATATATGTCTGAAAGAAGAAGTATTTCATTCATATAGTTTTTTCGCATTGTATGTTGCATACCACCAGAATTTTGTATTTTTGAAACATTATATTCATTAAATATGTAATTGAAACTGAAATTATTAATGAATTTGGATCACCTTTTTCCAGTCTTTAGGTCCTTTTTAGGATATCTTTAGGTCTCTTTAAAGGTCTTTTTAGGAAATTTATAGGTCTTCAACTTCCGAGCCCAACTGATCAGGAAGAGGAAAAGGAATTCATTGAGTCGCTGGCGGAGAAGAAACTGCCTTCTGAAGGATTCACTGGAAGGAATGATGAACGGGAGAAGAGTTCGGGGCAGGAGATATCAGATGATAGACGATATTAAGATATATGCATCATATGCGAAGACTGAGAGAAAGGCAGAAAATAGGAAAGACTACAAAATGCTGGATTTGCAGTGAAAGATCACCCTTGGGCAGAAAACTATGAATGAATGAATGAATTATGTAAATACCTAATATGGGGAAACGGAAGAACCCCGAGAAAACCCCAAACTACGACTTTGTCTGCCATAAGCGCCATCTGCAGGCCTGACCGGGACTCGAACTCGGACTGCCTACGCGACAGGCTAAAGACAGCCTCGAAGTAGGAAACTACATAGTCTGTGGCAGGTTAAGTTCGCTTTGTGAATGAAACCTACACAATGTGTAATATTGTGGTATAGCCTACACATGCATCGATTTCTCTCTGCCTTAATTTATTGCAGGAATGCTTTTGTACAGTAATGGCGTTATTTTAATGAATTTGTTATTTAAACATAAATATGTTCATTGATTTTTCTATTAAGAAAAACCGAGACGATTTAGCGTAGTTGGTGATCTGCTCGAGTAATGTGCGTATCAGGTGGACCACATGGACGTGTGGGTAGCAACATACCAAGAAATGCAGTGAGAGAACACCTTGAGAGGAAGGATATCGCGGCCCAGCTCGTTTTCCTTGAGGTTCAAGATCCCAAAACGCTGCCCGTCACAACCGAGATCTGTTGAATTATTCCACAGCTGGAATGTGTAGCGACACCTTGGAGTTGTTACTAACGCCGAGTTCACTCAGAAAGCGACATAACATGTATGTCCTCATTGTTAGCGTGTCTACATTATTCACGCCAGTCAAAACCACGTGTCTGGCCGGATGAAGAGATGTGACTAAAGAGACGCAGTGGCGTACTCTACACATTTCCTTTCCCAAAACAGAGGAGACATTTAAATCGGATCCATCTTTAAAATTGCAGGAGATTAAGTTATCAGAAATTACTTATTCCTTCAGTGTTATTTTATATGCATTCCAACGTCTTAAAAAAATGACCAGCGAATAGGGATTATAAAGAATGGACACTTCGCGTCGATACCTTTGATGTAGCCGGACTGATTTCAGTGACCTTCAAGCCAGCTAAAGAGTGAGATTCTGCTTTCTCTCTAGAGTTGGCGCTGACATCACACCAGCTAGCAGTCGACACAGCGGAAATATAACACATACAATTAATACATCTAGGTACATTATGTACTCAAATAAAATAAATTGGATCCATAAAATAATAAATCCGTCATTAACTGTAATGTCTAGATTCTAGAGTTCCTTTATAATGAGAATTGAGACGTTGACCCCAACAACAAAATATGTAATGATGTGATAGCGCTGAAAATGGAAAAACAAAACTCTTACGAGAAGTAAAACCATATACCTATATTATATTATATACAAATATTAAACGAATTCGATACTTAATTTTATAATATATTATATTATTTTATAATATAATTTATTATATCTGAAATATAAAATATTATTATTATTACGACTAGTTTGTCACTGAGAAATAAGGAAAAGCCGTTAACTTGAATTTATTTGAAGCAAAGCGTTACTGGGTTATGCAATAAGGTAGGCGATGTTTGGATCCTGTGTCTTAACTCTATTCTCAATTATTATCTTGGCGTATGCTCGATTACACTAACCTCTAGCGCTTGAAAGTGGAACTATACGCTGGCGCACAGAGAAACAAAACACAGAAAATTTCGCTCAGTGTCCATTCTTTATAATCCATATTCGCTGGAATGACCGCACATTAAGTTCGTTTTCCTTATTATGACTTAGGCTGCATCCTCTTCATGTGTGTATCAACCTAATTTCATTTATTTAGTAATTTTCTTATTTATATCTTAAAATAATTAATAAGCTAAACGTTTTTATTAACTTTCACCTTTAAACTTCGTTTCGTCATGTGTAAAGTAAACACATTGTAATTTTTGTTTAACTACCCTCCGAACTGTTGAGATTAATCGTGGTCGGTGAGATGATAAGAAAGTTACAGAACAATCAATGGTCAGCTCAGGAGAAACACTAGACTTTGGGTAAAAGTTGCTTCATTGCCGCTGTGTCCTTCACAAATCTCAAACGATTTGTCGGAGATCGAACCCCAGTTTGTATAGTTCTTAAATGATCAAACCATCACAGTTCTTTTCCAAGAGAAAGTAGACTGTGATTGGTTCCCAGTCTACTTGAGTTTGAGGCAGGGGATTTCACTTTGAATCCTTCAACAACATCCCCATAGCCGTAAGACTGTTCTCGGCTCCTTTCTAAAATTGGGGAAGGGTGTATATGAACGGATAATATCTGCAGTTCCTGGGAAAAGTGACACAAGTCAGTTTCCACAAACCTTTTTTGATAATTTATTGACAACTTACGAACATCTGCTCGCTTCGAAAAAGAGAGATAAGTAGGCTATTTCTCCCATTACAATAATTCATACAGAAAAAAAATCAAATCGACATAAAACCAGTGTAAGTTGTCAATAAATTATCAAAAAAGGTTTGTGGAAACTGACTTACGCCACTTTTCCCAGGCACTGCAGATATTACCTGTAAATTGTTCGATGACTGGAGGGTTATATATTTATTCATTTGTTTATTCGCCTATTTATTTTCGCAAGTAGGTAGATAGAACAGTAAAGTTACTTATTAATAGGGAGTGATTTTATGGTGGTTATTTTACCCTGATTTCGGTGATTAAACTCGTTTGATTTCGTAGATAAAAATAATAAAATAACTTTTTTTAACTTGTTATTGAAACAATGCCTTTCAAACTTAACAGAGAATTGTTTGCACCATTAATTAAATTCATAATTCAATTTCATTCGACTGTGATACGAAGGCAATTGTTGCGGAAACGAGAAATGACCTTTTGTTTGCTTGTGCTGCTCCCTGGAAGTAGTTCCTGAAACTATGCGTACATCGTCAGATACACCACACGTACGTAATGCTGAACGATAAAATATGTAGAAATTAGAGTTGAACAACGATCGAGAAAGCAAGACTAACAGCTCCCGCAAAGCCGAAAACCCGCACGACAATGTTGTATATATCGTGTCGTTGACGTAAAGACTGCTTGCTTGTGAGTGTTCCAAGACATCGAGAGTTGATCACTTCCGAAGTTCCGAACGTCAAGCAGCCTTGAATCGCCACAGTTGTTTATACTAGACTGAACTTTTATCTACTTTGGCAACTGCTATATATGTATAAACAATCAAGTAGCCTATTTGAAACATCACCTCTACCTTTCAGTGTAAAATAATCCGTTCCCCAATCTTTATTTAATTACTAGGCCCATATTAGAAGACTGTGAATTTTCTTTTCGTATGTTTGATATCAAATGTACAATCTCAAGTAAAAAAAAATATTAACGTTATGTTTTATATTTCTTAGAAATGCAAATTTGTTTGAAAATTGTTTTTTTTTTCTGTTTATATAACCATAAGTAATATCATATAATAGAACCAGAACATTTTGATAACTAAGATACTGTTCTGTTTTGTCTTTTTGTCTCATTTAAACATTTATGATGTTATTTACGAGTATTTCAATTATGTATGTTATTCAAAGTTACGAAATCTTCCCACGCCGACTGAATGCTATTTCGAGAATGATGAGCGAGACTCGAAGCGTACGAGAATGATGAGACGAAAACTCGAAAGACAAATGCAACGAACACAGCGAGCGAGAGCGACAGTTAGTTTTGTTCATCTCTAGAATGCATTAATTAGCTGTGTATAAAATATGTTTAGCTAGTGTATTGATTTGCTCTTTCGCTTAAATATAGCTCTAATGACTGGTTGTTAAAAAAAAGTCCCACGCCGACTGAATGCTATTTCGAGAATGATGAGCGAGACTCGAAGCGCACGAGAATGATGAGACGAAAACTCGAAAGACAAATGCAACGAACACAGCGAGCGAGAGCGACAGTTAGTTTTGTTCATCTCTAGAATGCATTAATTAGCTGTGTATAAAATATGTTTAGCTAGTGTATTGATTTGCTCTTTCGCTTAAATATAGCTCTAATGACTGGTTGTTAAAAAAAAGTCCCACGCCGACTGAATGCTATTTCGAGAATGATGAGCGAGACTCGAAGCGCACGAGAATGATGAGACGAAAACTCGAAAGACAAATGCAACGAACACAGCAAGCGAGAGCGACAGTTAGTTTTGTTCATCTCTAGAATGCATTAATTAGCTGTGTATAAAATATGTTTAGCTAGTGTATTGATTTGCTCTTTCGCTTAAATATAGCTCTAATGACTGGTTGTTAAAAAAAAGTTCCTAATAAGCTTTTAGGTTTATTTTGCATGGTTTTATGTAGCCTACCGTAAGTGTATGCACACTATTCGGAACAGCACTTCCGTTGTCAACTGGCACATTCGCGTACATTGTACCGCAATGAGTGTTACAGGTGTTGTCTAGTAGGATGTTGTAGTAGAATATTAATAGGGTCTGTGGAATATTTGTTTCTTAATATAATTCTTCTACACGTTAGTAAAAAATGTTTACTGATGACTGTCACGTGCTTTCGTGAATAAAGAAAGGAGGGTTGTTTACGCCACCTTTCATCTTCACTGAAACACACTCTTGTCTGTCAATGTTGAATTCCATTTGAGAAACAGATGCACCTGTGTGACGAAATTCAGTATAGGATGAAGGAAATATGAGGACAACCAACAAATGTTCTCATTTTCAAATCAAAAGTCTCGTTGTCGGTGGTATAGTAGTTACCTTCTAGCCGTTGGATCTGAAGCTCGGGGGTTTATATCCGGCGAGGGCAGTGATTTTAAAGGGGCGCTAAAATCCTCCGCATGACTTCTTTTGGGAAGAAAGTAAAGTTATATTTCCCGTGTCCAGCAGGTAAAGAAACTTTGCCTGTGATAGAATGTTCCAGGCATATACATGTGACACATTGCTCACCCATGTTGAATTTCGACGCATAATACCGTCTGCATCCTGGTTGGGATAAGTTACATGGTTCAGGTTTTTTCCGGGGTGTTCCCTCAACCCATTAAGAGCAAATGCTAGGTAACTTTCGGTCCTGGACCCTGGCGCTCGCATTATCACCTTCGTATCACTCAGACACTAGGTAACCATAACAGTTGATAAATCATCGTAAAATAAACGAAATAAAAAGAACATCTGCAGTTGATAACGTTGTAAAATAAAATACTATTACGACTGTTCTACTACACTGGACTCTTCAATTCGTATAAGGAGAATATGACAAAAATTCGAATTAACCAGTATTTTTTTTAGAATATTCATATGCAGGGTGAACAGTAATGTCGTTATTCTTTGAGAAATATCAAATAAAGAAGTTTAATACAATAAAGTTTTGCTCGATTTGCTTCCTTCTTCAGATAAAAATTGTTTTATATGAAACATTTCATAGCGTGTTTTGGGAAAGCCATTTGTTGAATTTCGAATATGCTCAGTCAATTTAAGAGAGCAATGTATTATGATAATAAATGATTGAAAGAATTTTAGTTTTGTCCTTTAAATGTGCATAAATTTGATCCTAACAAATGTAATAATAGAAAATTTCTTTATAAAACGAACGTAGGCGTAGTCTATATATTTTATAGATATTTTACTTTAAAACAGTATGCAATAGTAGGCCTAATATTCTTCGTTTTATGGTACCATACTGTTAAGTAATACAAATATTGTTTTGTGCAGCCTAGTTACTCTCCAAAGGATTTACACAGACCTATTGCAATACAGTCGAACTTCTGTATCTCGAATTTTCGATATCTCGAAGTAATTTAAATTTCTCGGCAGCATCGTATATAATTTATATGTTAAATTTATTACGTAACTCGAATTTTTCGATATCTCGAAGGGTATTTTATTCGCCAGCTGTAAAAAATTAATCTTTAACTGAAGTTCGGGTGAAAATTTTTAATACTGTACATGGTACCGTTATTTTAGCGAGCGTTGTTAAGTAGGCCTTATTGCTTTCCTTTCAATTCAAATATCTCCAAGAAGTGAACAGTATCATTGTTTCCTATATTTCGAATTTTCGACAACTCGAAGCATTATTTCCCAGAGCACTTCGAGATATCGAAGTTCGACTGTATTTGGTAGTAGGCTTACATACGTTACAATGAACTTGGAGCCACCGGCTTGCCTGCCGATTAGGAGTTGCTCTCGGGTGCGGGTTCGATTCCCACTTAGGCTGATTAACTGGTTGGATTTTTTTCCAAGATTTCCCCTAACCGTAAGCAAATGTCAAATAATCCATGGCGAATCCTCGGCCTTATCTCGCAAAATATCATCATGCTATCAGCAATTCCATCGACGCTAAATAACCTCGTAGTTGATACAGCGTCATTAAATAACCAAGTAAAAAAATGGTGAACTTTAAGCACATGTTTTGAAATCTTGTCCAGTCTTAGCAATATGAAACAGTCTTTGACAAATCTTTTTCAATAAAGAGCAGTCTTTGACGACAAGTTTTCTTGTCAAGTACTGAATTTGAAAACAAAAATGATCGTGTTCAAACAGCGTTGTTCATTACAACAGACTAGAAGGAACTGAAATGTATATTTGCTCGTATATTATGTACACAACGGACGCTTTCACAGATTAGAAAATAAGTAAAATGGCGCTTTTGATGCTCATTCCAATGTTGTACCCGAAAAACCGCCGTCCTTGGCCAGATTTGAACCTGCAGTTCTTAGGGTGCAGAGACAAGCACGGTAACCACCGAAGATCCATGAACAACTACCTGGTCGCAAAAATGTAATTTTCTTATCCTACCTGTTCTGGAGCACGTAACCTTCCAGTCCGATGCTGTAATAATAGGCCATCAGCTTTGTTACTCCCCAGGTATAAGAGCAGGGGAGGGGCTAACAAAGCAGACTCACCGCTGTCAGGGATCGTCTGTACCTTCAGACAGCTTGCTCTTGTGTCACTTCCTTCACGATTTATGATATCGTAGGGGTAACAGAAATAAATATATCCACCCTAATGTTTTCTACATAAAGCGACATGCAACGCCTTTATTTATTTAATATAATCTCAGTGATGAAAAGTAGTAGAGTTTTGGGATTAATATTGAGGGTATCCGTGATTACTAGGGCTAGGATTCTTAGGTAAATAAATATTGTATTTGTACTGTAATAGAAACTCATAATTGTTTTAAATTTCGGACAAGGTCACCTGAGCCAATATTTTAAATTTTATTTCACATAAAAACACATATTTTGAATTTTTTATGTAAACATATATTTTTAAATATTCACATAAAAATTAAGTTTTCATCAAATAATTTTCGAAAAAAGCCCCATTTCAGATTAATCATGATCCAAATGTTCCGTGCAGTTATTTGGACGTAACAGCTGGCAACTTTTTCTCGGAATTACCTATCTCTGGACCTGTGGAACTGTAGTCTGCTCTCTCACCACAAGCGATAAGAACTGTCACCACTAAAATTGTACTGCAACTAACACACATGAACATTGATGTGTCATTTAGGATTGTCTTGTAAGTTATCATAACTCTGATTCAGGAAGCAATTATAATTTCATAAACATCGGCTGCCTCTGTTTTCGTTTCCAATCGTGGTGGTGGTGGTGGTGGTGGTGGTGGTGGTGGTTGGTGGTTGGTGGTGGTGGTGATTTCCATTTGAATTGCATGTACGGCAAAAATTCCTTTCGTTTCTGGCTGGACTTCGACGGCTGTGTAAAATTAGAATTTTGAATCTCTTCTCTTGTGGGTTCAACGGGTATTGTAAGTTGTTCTGTGTTATCTCATGGAGGTGTCTTACACAATGTTGATCACGTGGTTTTAATCGACTTACTTTACGATGCTTTATCAACTGCGATGGTTATCTAGCGCGTGGGTGAAAATAAATGTGACAATGCAGCGAAATGAATCCAGGGTCCAGCGCCGAAAGTAAGCAAATTCTAGGTTGAAGGAAAATCCCGGAAAAAATCTCAACCTGGTACTTTGTACCAACCAGGATTTGAACCCGGACCCTCAGTTTCGCACTCCGACATCACGTTGTGTACTGTTGATCACGTGATCAGAAATCTCGTACAATAATCCATGTATGCCTATGTGTATGTAGTGTTTGTACATAATACGATACTGTAGGCCTAACTGAACGGGTGAAGAGCGTCCAACCATTAAAGTGCTTTGTGGTAAACCGACATTAAGTAGCGACTGTATTTTGCTGAATTATATTGCTGTATATTGAAATTCTAAACATACACACAATTCATTCCTAATTGTTCATTCCAGAACTCTACCCGAGGTATTATTGCCACCGGCATTACAATGTTATACTTGGAGTGTAACATAAATGTTACCTTTATTTTCATTTGTCAGTAGTTTTTCATTCCAGGAAGTGTCCAGTTAAAGGCTTCTTGTCTCTTAATCTGCAGTCAGTTCAAGTTGCCAGTCACATATATGCCGCAGGATGTGTTGTGTTGTATGGCAGGGCCAGGCATTTCCTCATAGAGGCGTGACAAATAGTTATAAATTATAATAGAGGCTTCGTGCGGTGATGTCAGAAGAAACGGGAGTACCCTCAGAAAAATCTTAACCATCAATGATCATGTCGGAGTCGCCGCTACATAAATTCGAATTACCACTTCGATTTACTTGTCGCCAGGTTAATGGTTTAAGATTATTTTCAAGTTTGAAGAGTAGATTTCGTAAGTTCATAAATAAAACAGTTTGTGATCATCTAATTAAATTAATAGATTTAGAACATGAAGTGAGACTGTGAATGCGCCCCTAGACATTGAACATAGTAACTCAATTTCGAACTTTCCATTCGTTTTAACGACCTTGTAGGAATCCTCCAGATCCAGAACCCTTCCAACGGTGCTACGATATGATTTATCTTCTGATTTGAGCGTCAGAACCACTGCAGTATTACAGGTTTGCAGATATATTTGTCTTCTGGAAATTATAAATTTGTACTAGAAAATGCCGCTGACACAGGACACAGTTTTTCTACGTTACGTAAATCTACGATACGCACCTCATAACGTATTTCTGTACTGAAAGAAGCCATGCTAAGAATTTTTATCATCCTTAAAAATCCACCACGAAATTCTGATCACATGGCAAACACGGTAAATATTTGACTACTGACGACGACGTTCTACACTTGATCCTTGTATCCACGTAGACCAATCCATTCGAGAAAAATGAGTATTCAGGAAATTTCTTGCAACAACACTATGGTCGCAATACAGGGTCAACCCTAAGTAATCTCATTTATTTCAGGAGGTTATTCTTTGAGATATTTCAAACAAAAGAGTCTTGTACAATTTTTCTCGTTTTTGCTTCCTTTTCGAGATAACAATTTTTTACGTTTATGAACCATATCGTAACCTGTTTTGGGAAAGCCATTTATTTAATTTCCAATATGCTCAGTCAGTTTAAGAGAGCAGTGTATTATGATAATAAATGATTCAAAGAATTTTATTTTATCATTTAAATGTGCAGAAATTTGTTCCGAACAAATGTAACTTTCCGTTCTGCAAATAAATTTTACAATATTACTTTTATTCGAATCAAGTTTCTCCACATTTAAAGAATAAAACTAAAATTCTTTCAGTCGTTTAAAATAATACACTGGTCTCTTAAATTTACTGTGCATAATTAAAATTAAATCAATGGCTTTCCTAAAATACGCTATGAAATGTTTCATATAAAACAATTTTTATCTCGAAAAGGGGGTTAAATGAGCAAAATTGTATTAAACTTTTTGTTTGAAATATCTCAAAGAATAACTCTCCGAAATTAATGACATTACTTACCTACTGTTCGTTCTGTATACAGTGAATTGAGTAAACAGGTTTTGAGAACTAGTAAGCACACTAAGAAAATGGAAACTAGTATGTTAAATTCGTTTCCAACTTGCAAAAAAATTACAAGAACAATATTCATGGCCCACGAACAATCATGACCGATTACAAACATATCTCATACATAACATAGTCGGATCGAATCATTTTATTGATTGATTGATTGATTAATTAATTTGTTTAACTTATTTTAATTAATTTATTTATTTGTTTAAACGCATAATAAATATGGAAAATGCGTGTTATTATTCAGTTGAGAAGCTTTTGTCATCTAATCTGCTGTCAAAAAATGTGAAAGTTAGAATTTATAAAACAGCTATATTACCGGTTGTTCTGTATGGTTGTGAAAGTTGGACTCTCACTTTAAGAGAGGAACAGAGGTTAAGGATGTTTGAGAATAGGTTTCTTAGGAAAATATTTGGGGCTAAGAGGGATGAAGTTACAGGAGAATGGAGAAAGTTACACAACGCAGAACTGCACGCATTGTATTCTTCACCTAACATAGATAGGAACATTAAATCCAGACGTTTGAGATGGGTAGTGCATGTAGCACGTATGGTCGAACCCAGAAATGCATATAGAGTGTTAGTTGGGAGACCGGAGGGGAAAAGACGTTTGGGGAGGCCGAGACGTAGATGGAAGGATAATATTAAAATGGATTTGAGGGAGGTGGAATATGATGTTAGAGACTGGATTAATCTTGCACAGGATAGGGACCGATGGCGGGCTTATGTGAGGGCGGCAATGAACCTGCGGGTTCCTTAAAAGCCATTTGTAAGTAAGTATTTTTTTAACCTAGTGCAGTTAGGCCATTGGGCCTTCTCTACCACACTACCAGAAATACAAATTAAAAAAAATAGAGAGAAGAAGTAAATAAGGAAAAGAAATGAAAGTATAAATACAAAAAAAAAACACACACACACATACACACAAATACAAATAAGGGGGAATCATGGCCTACCACAAACGTTGCATCTCATATATAACTTAGTCTGATCAACACTCATTTTCAAATGTCGGTTAAGCGACTTTTGTCCCCTCTGTATATAGATTATATAATTATTTGGAATCCAATAACATAGACCTACTAGGTTTAGAGCAACGTGGGTTTAGAAAACAAAAGTTAACAGAGTATGCAACTATAGGTTAGTGGATAAAGTCTTTAAATTTGAAATTACTTGTTTGAAGAATATTATGCGATTTCACTGGGTAGAATTTTAAATCGTATTGATAAGCAAATTAAAGTTTTATGGCATTAAAGATGTGGAACTCAACCAGATAATAAGCCCAAGCAGGAATTCGAATTTCGAGTACAGTTTTGGATCACGAGTCTAGCTCGCTGCCCCTCTGCTACGCCTGTGGCGGGCAAACTGTTCCAAACACAGCCTTTAGTCTATCATAAATTATACATGCTATCTATTCGACTAAGTACGGAGTATTATTACTTTACAGGAGAATTTGCTTGTGACCGACACAAATCAGAAATATTGCGTTCCAGGAGTGTCTTGCACATTTGCATTTTATTACTGCATACATGAATTCAGAGTTGCGGGTTCACTTTGGCCAGGTACTTGTATGGCGAAACCAGTCACTCACCCCTAGTAGGCTTCGTTGTGACCGTGGAGAAGTTCATATTCTCATCGCATGGAAATCGTAGTAGCGAGGCAACAAGAGAACTGAGCTTCTTTGTTCATCTGAAACCGCAATTACAATTTACCTGGGGGCGCATCTCTCCCATCGCGCGCCGGACTCGCTAGTCGCTACGTGAGTCATGTTTATTTTGCATGACATCAGCCGTCACTTGGATTCGCGGTCATCTCCACTCAACAAAAAGCTGGCATTGACCGGGATTACGCAATCATTGAAGCTCTCTCTCAAAGCTTTGATGGAAAATATTCCTGTAATCATTGTAGCAACGAGGCCTGTCTGCCCCACATAGCGTTGTATGCAAGTCATGTGCTCTTTGGAGACAATAGTGGACGCAATGCAGGGACAATTGCGTTACTAAATCCTCTATTGAACTTTGCCGCGATAACTGTAAATGGTTACAGTGCCCGTAAGGGTCATTCCAATAGCTACAACACGCTTTTTCAGTAGTTATTTAACGACGTTTTATCAAATATGCTGTTATTTATCGTCGATGGAATTGGTGATAACAGAAGGTATTTGGGGAGGGATTTCAGAATTCGGGATGGGTTTATATGAAATTCACCTTGGAGTGGGGGAAATATATGGGAGGGAAAGCATTTTGAAAAATCTTGGGGGGGAGGGGGAGAAATATCAGCCCAAGCGAAATTCGAACCCTTGTCCCAGCGCGGTCTCGGAACACGAGTCCCGCTTGTTGGAACTCGACTTCGCTACAGGCGTCATCGGATATTAACTCACTAAAAATACAATTAGGTATATTTTAGGCGCCTGAAAAAAAAAACTGAAAAGGAATAGCAAAGACATTGAATAGAAAGCGATGGTGTTGAACAGCAACCTCGTACGTAAAAAATATGAGCTAAATAAGATTTCACTTGATTGTTATCAAATAAATTTTCTCGAATCTTCTGCAAACACGCTTTAGGTCAAGGCGTGGGTATAAACTTCAGAAGAAGCGATTTAAATATCCTTTTATGTCAGACATTTGTTAGTTTTCAAGATATTCAAATGTTTTTTCACTCTTCTGTAATTTTTTTTTGGGGGGGGGGGGCATACGATGTTGCTTTCAACACCATCCAGAGCGGGCCCGGGTTCAAATCCTGGTTAGGAATTTACGTGATTTAAGTTTTTTCCTGGGGTTTCATTCAAGCCATTAAGAGCAAATGCTGGGTAACTTTCAGCGCTGGACCTTGCACTCATTTCACTGGCATTATCACCTTCATCTCATTCAGACGCTAGATAACCTAGGCAGTTGATAAAGCGTCATAAAATAACTGACAAAAAAAACTATAGAAAATAAGAGAGAAGTCATTCACTCCTTTCCCTATCTCGCCGAAACCGGTTGAACATTCGTCTTTCCAATTCACACCGTTCCCACCACAACCCATCTCTAGTATTTTGTCACATGAGCTCGAAGATATACCGTGAAATTACCAGATAATCAGCCCAAGCGATATTTAATACTCCTGAGCAGATTCTCGGAACACTTCACTATATGAAAGGTAAATGGCAGGAGTACACAGTCGTACATCTATCTCAAAATTCGAGGTCGTTGTGATCTGCCATTATTATTCTGCATACCTCAGTTCTCAAACACGCACTTTTGAAATGGGTTCATCGGCTTGTAGACACCCGTTATTAAGAGAATTATTGAACTTGTGTATTCTTCAAATTTTACATGGAGTATTTTTCGAACAGATTTACAACACATTTAGGTAAATTTATTATGACAAGGAACATTGTGGTCAATATATTTGAAGATTGTATTGCTGTTGCCCGATGGTAATTCTTGGAGTAATTTTATTAAATTGGAATAAACTTGTTACTTCCACTAATAGGCAAGAAATGCTTGCTTTAGTATTTTGCTACTTGGTGGTACGTATAAATGTCAAATTTAAGGCAGTGGTGTATTGGATAAAATAACTGTCGTTTAGGTAATATACTAAAACTGAGCAACATTAAGTTGTTGGAGTAACCAGTTGTGAATTCCGGAAACGGGCCTTAATTTCGGACATAGAGTAGGATGAAGAGGATCAGAACGAAAACGAAAAAAAAAAAAAAGGACATATTATTAGTTCTTAACACAAAGTTATGTAGGAGGAGGGTTAGAGAACGTAAAAGCGTGGCATTATTAACAGTAGAACTAGACAGTGGTGAGTGATGACCATAAAGCTCTCCTTCGGAGAAACATTCCACACTTCGCCTTTTTTTAGGAGGGAAGCTCAGAAACATCTTGGAAGCAGTGGCGGATACAAAAAAAGTTCATTGTCCCTGTCGAGAATTCCATCCTACGAACTGCTAGCCGCAGTCTCCAACTGACGTGACGCAGAGACGGCTAATAATAATAATAATAATAATAATAATAATAATATTAGTAACAGTAACAATAATAATAGATGTTATTAGGCCTATCGTAAGTATGCTCGTAACTCAGTTTTCTCCTCCCATTTCTTCTCTGCTAGAACTATTACAAACCTTTTCCTGTTTTCTTCAAGTTCCTTTCCTTTTGCGATATACATATTTTCCTATAAGCTGCTCTTAAAATTAGTTTTAGAATTGACTCTTCAATAAATATTTTCCTTATCCTATCATTTTCAGGACAAGATAATACGCAGTATATACATGGCATCATCTTATTGTCTGCAGAACGGACATATATCCTCTCCTATGTTTTCCCTTTTATTTCTTAATGTCCAAATTCCTAATCTCCACCATGCTAAATTCATCCGTTCCTCCCTACAGTTAACTCTTATGTAGTCCTACTCTTATTGTACCCATAACACTTAATGACCGTAATACGTTTAAATTACTGAACATTTCGTGCTTGCCACATATTTGAGGAGTTCCATGGAAAACATATAATATTCATTCATTCGAAGTTTTCTGCCCAAGGCAGATTTTTCACTGTAAACTCAGCACGCCCCAGTCTTCTCTATTTTCCGCCTTCCGCTTAGTCTCCGCATATGATCTTAATGTAGTCTATTATCTGATATCTTCTTCTGCCTCGAAATCTTCTTTCGTTCACCGTTTCTTCTGGTGCATCTTTCAGTAGGCAGTTTCTTTTCTTCCAGCGACCCAGCCAATTTCTTTTTATTTTCTTGATCAGTTGCAGCATCATTATTTTTTCATCCACTCTTTCCAGTACAGCTTCATTTCTTATTCTGTCTGTCCACTTCACACGCTCCATTCTTCTCCATATCCACATTTCAAATGATTCTAGTCACATCTCTTCACTTCGTCGTAATGTCCATGTTTCTGTCCCCATACAATGCAACACTCCACACAATGCACATCACCAGTCTCTTTCTTAGTTATTTTTCCAGAGGTCCGCAGAAAATGCTCCTTTTGAATATCTAGGGTGAACCGTAAATGGTGTCATTAATTTCGGGGGATTATTCTTTGAGATATTTAAAAAAAAGGGTTTAATGCAATTTTTCTCGTTTTTGCTTCCTTTCCGAGATAAAATTGTTTTACATAAAACATTTCATAGCGTGTTACGGGAAAGCCATTGATTTATTTCCCAATATGCTCAGTCTATTTAAGAGATGATAATAAATGATTGAAAAAAATATTTTTTCCTTCAAATGTACAGAAATTTCATCTAAACAAATGTAACTTTCCGTTCTAAAAAGGAATCGCATATTGCCTTCGAAATTACGATTTTAGTATGATTCAGAAGGCCGTGAAGACATAATTGGAAATTTATTAGACTTTATTTTAAATGTGTATTAGTTTGGTGAAGTGCAAACGAATTAAATATGATCTATTGTATTTAAGTTAAATTACAATTAGTTAATTTTATTGTATATTAGTAACGTGTTGGTGATATTGGCCCTAAAACGATATGCTTCGAAACACGATGATTATTACTAACCACTTTCCAATTTCTAATCAGAATCACCTTACCGCTTTATACCAGCATTAAAATCGTTGCGGTTAATGTAGCATCGTTAAATACCACAATGTACTGTACCGTATATCATTATTAATATCTGACAGCATACAGGTGATGAGCACTTAGCTCAGAGTTTGCTAAACTTTACGATAAATATCACGTAAAGCCTTAATATTGGTTGTAGTGGTAATGGTAAAAATAAGTAACAGGTGTGGAAGTAGGAAGTTATTGTATCCGGGGCGAAATAATTGAAAAACAACTGAACTTAATTCTGAAATAGAACATATGTTTTGTGGTATGGTTCAATTACAGTATTTCAAAACAGTTTTTAATCATTCTCTGACTATTGGTGTTCTGTTTTACCGCCTTGTTAAGTGACTCACTTAAAGTGTGAATTATGGTAACTTATTTTAAACCGGGCAGGAACGGTTGTCGGAGATAGCATGAAGGACGTGTCATCGAGGATATATTCTTTAACAAAAAATGATCCTTTCTGTGTGATCTATCATTCCTTAAAGTTTGTCGGTGAGGCCCTGTTATACCCTGTATATATTTTCCAAATATTATAATAAAACTTAATCATCATCTGGTCTTCACATATTGCGATGGCCCGTCCTTTTGTTCTTTTCCTTGTATAGAATTGTATGTTGTAATTTTTCTTGTTAGTCTTCCTTTATCTTTTCTGTCTTTGTTGTTGCCATTTGGTTCTGTTATGAATATCTTTTTCATTGATGTTAAATATTTGTACAGTAGAATTCCAATTATCCACACCTTAATCATTCGGATCGATTTGGGGGAAAATACAAAAATTAATACCGTACAGTAAACTGTACGTGACTTCTTCAAAGCAACTTACGCTATTCGAGATGTTCCAAGTAAAATAGAATACAGATACTATACAGAATTATGTACTGTACTAAAATTAATTTGTATACATTACTGTATCTTAATTTTTAGTTTTTATATAGGGGAGAGTTGGGTAGTATTGGACAACGGGTAATATCGAACAGTGATATTCCTTTCATCTACCACCAGATGGTAGTACAGTTATGTTTCTTTCATCTACCACCAGATGATAGTAGCAGTGTTCAGATATCCCATACAGAAACGTAACCATGTCACTTAGGTACTACCACATGGTGGTAGATGAAAGAAACATCACTGTCCGATATTACCCGATGTCCGATACTACCCAACTCTCCTCTACGTCGCACAATTTTAATAGGACAGTACAGTGCAGTACATACATACCTATGTTTTCTTAGTTAGTTTTTATCAATAAAAATAGGGTTTGTACTTTGTCAGACATCGTTTTTCTTAATTATTCCTCAGCTATATCCAGTTATCCTATTTCTGCATATCAATCCAGATCGGCCCGATCCCCAATTAATCTGGATAATTGGAGTTCTACTGTAGTTCATGTCGTATATCAGTGTTCCTCTTCTTGTCTATTCTTTTATATCCTGCAACTTTCTTAAGAATATCATTTCTCCAGACTGAATTCGTTTTTTTTTATCGGACATGTTCACTTTTGCAGTTTTGTTTTATGTAATTTTACTGAAGAATGTTTCCTTTTTTTATTTTTTCGTGTTCTTAAAACGGTATAATTTATATGCCTAAATCTGTTTATTTTTAATATCTTGATCTGCATATATAGGTCTGTGTGGCATTCCAATAATTTTAAAGTGTCACTTTCTGTGTTTTCCCATTCATTACCATTCATCTCTAATATGTGATTTGCTTTCAGTGACTTTCACCTTTTTATCCGCAATTTCAGGTGCGAGAATTACGTGAGAAAATACGACATACAAAAATTCTTTCTGGATATGAATATAAGTTTGAAAATTTGGTAACACCCCTTCAAGAATGCCATAAGATAGTGATCCCCAGTTTGTTTATTCCACTGCTTTGATCGTTTTCCCCAAAGCGCTTAAGCACTTGCATAGAATATTTACCTTTAATCACATCTCTTCCGTAAGGTGGAGCTCTTGTTTGACTTAACCAAGAGCAAACTAAAACAGCCCCACTTTACAAAAGCCGCAGCACCCTAGAAACGCATTTGCTAAATGCAGCATGTGGACATTTCAGCTAATCCATTATAGCAATATTTGATTTATCACTTCCAGTCTGCACGTGGCTGCTGTTTTCCACTCGTTTTCATGCCCGAGGTTGGCTGCGAATTGTCGAACGGAAGACCTGTCGCTGTACCACTCCCTGCTTATTAATTTTAACACATGTAAATGAAGGAACCTGTCTTTCACAGCGCCATCTGGCCCGCTCCAGTTAGATAATGGCTCCCAGGGTGTGACAAAAGACTGTGGCATGACTCACGGAATCTTTTTTTTATGATTCTCTACCTCACCCCCACCCCGTTGGGCGTTGTCTTGAACTCAGGTATATTTTTTTTCCATCTGCCTAAGAATTTCAGGATAACACAATAAGACAGCGTTATGGGGCTAAAATATGACGGTCGGTAGGGAGCAGCACGAGTAAATACGCCTGGGGACTCTCGGCGCAGGTCGCCGCATTCTTACAGATTCGTTAGCATATTTAATCGTGAAGTATGGTGTAGTAACAACAATGTACTATGTGTATAGCAACAGCTCGGCTTTATATAAGTTACTTTACAAGACCAGATACGGTAAATATCAAGGGGATACATGTATTATTTGATCCAAAATTTGTTATCCAATTTAAGGGTCAACGTTATTGTATTTTGAGTAAAAATTTTGTTTAATTCTTTATTTTCTCTCTTTAAAATGGTTTATAATAAGAGAAAATAAGCCCGGAAATAAAGCAAAATGCCTTTTAACTGAGTACATACACGAAAGAATTTACAGTAGAACATCTATTATCCGTGGTAATGAAGGGGGTTGACGGAACGGTTAATCGAAAAAATCGGATAATCCGTATCATAAAATATTTTTGTAAATTAAATGAATAACACTTAAATTTTCGTCATTTCCTTCGTGGTCTTGTGTTTAACATGCTTGGTAGTGAGTCAGAAGTTTATTAATTGAAGTTCGGTTGTCAACGACGTATTTTTAAGGGGTAAGAAAACTCCTTGCAATGACTGTCAGCGGAAAGATATAAATAGTAGAGGTCTCATGTTGTAGATTAACATACTGTATACACTTTATCTTTGATTTTTATTCAATTACTCTCAGTTGTAACATCAGTCTCATATTCTGATGCGAGATGGCCCACAGTTTCTCTTTCCCCAAGCCACTTAATTATTTGCATTTTGTTCGATACTTAGCACAACACGTTTCTTTTGACATTCATGGAATACATTTTATATCAAAATTGTAGAGTACGGCAACTCGAACAGTATACGAGTTGTAAGTGTACATGCTTGTAATGACACTCTCTAGAAAAAAAAGCGTAGGCCTATACTAATATAACGTACAATAGAATCTACTTCATATGTTTCTGTAGCAAAAAAAAAAAAAAAAAGAGCGAGAAAAAGACAGTCGGATAATCTGCCAATCGGTTAATAGGGTGACGGATAATCGGAGTTCTACTGTAATAGAGAAAAACACGTTTCTGCACATTTCGGGACAGTAGGAACAGTTTTTATTTCGCCTTTTTTTTTAATGTCCTATTTTGCCCCTTGTTTTCATTTGATGGTTAGGCTTTATACAGGGTGTTCGGATGACTGTGTGACAAACTTTGAGATGTGATAGGTAGTGTCAAATGGAACAACTGTTACTTATAAACCCATATCCTGCGACGCTCCAGTACAAAGCTACTTAACCTGGAAAACAGTTTCAACTATGACTAGTATTCAATTAGTTTTTTCTCGTTTGCAGAGTGGGATACGTGGAAGGAGGAAATAACTGTTTTATAAGGTGATTCTTTCATCCGTTCTTTATTTACAACTCAAGTGCGTGCACATAACAAATTCACTACACATATTACAAATCATTACATGTCAGTATATCTTTACAAAATTAATGTACGTACAGTACATCGCCTGTGGTTTAAAGGTGGTTCCCAACATGGCGCCCACCCAGCTTGTTGCATAGGCTACATCGCATCTTATCATTGGCTGCAGACCATGTTCGAGAACCCCTTAGTATTACGCAACCAGAGATGGAGATACGTTCAACAGGTTGCTGTAATTTCAGGAATTTAATACAGAATGAAGGATCAGTCAAATCTGTCATGGGGAAAAACTCGCTGCTTTCAACGGTATGTAGCTTCGTACTGGAGCATCGCCGGATATGGGTTGTAAACTCAAAAGTTGTTCCATTTGGCATTACCTATCTGATCTCAAAGTTTGTCACAAACTCACCCGAACATCATATATATAATCTGTACAAAGAAAAATTGTACGGATTTCGAATAAATTAAATATATAAATTAAATTAAAATCTATTTTATAAATAAAGCACCTGTTACAAAAATCAAACGATATTTTTGTACAATGGGAATCTCTATTGAGAATTTCACTCCACATAAATACGTTTAAATATTTGTAGCGGCATGCCTACAAACAAGCCCTAAGCTGATCAGTTGGCGAAGAGAGTTGGTGGGACCAGTTATGCTATTGTATCTCACACCCGAGGCAGTAGATTTTAGTTTCGACAGATTCAAAGAAAACAGTACAGAGAGAGAAAAAATGGCATATTAGTTTGCGCTATTGTTACCGTTATGAGTTCATACAAAATAGAATGTTTTAAGTAGGCTTATTTTACAATTACTTCGATGAATATAGAACGATGTTTTTTTTTTTAATGCTGAAAATTTTTCTCTGACAGGCGGCTGAGTATGACAATTGAGAACTTGATAAAACATTTTGTTGTGACATGTAACCAAGAAAAATAAGGATAATTATTGAAATGTGTTACACAGATTTATTAAATAACCTATATTGAATTACTATTTTGATTACTTTACTATTTTAATAATTTTAAATGTCTATATCCATTATTTTACTGTCAATTTTCTGAATTTTAAGTACCTATTTGTCTACCTATTCTAGCGAAAATAAATGTCTGAACTTCCAGACTCTATTTATACTCAAATTGTACCCATTTTAATTTCTCGATTTCCTGAGAAGGGGTATTCAAGTTTTAATGTTAACACTCATTCTTTATAAATTTACTGATTTTGTTTACTTATCCAATTTCTTTGATGTTATCTTTATGACTATACCAAAATTATATAAATGTTAACGTTTTGTTTTTATGAGGAAGGTGCGTAGAATAGATAGTATGTATGTGTTAGGTCTGCTTTAACGATTGTTTTCCGTAGTTTTACTTTTTCCATACAAAATGAATTGTTTAATTTGTTAAACTTTGGAAATATTACAGGGGATACTGTACATTTACTGAAAATCGTTGAAAAAATACACGAATGTGCAGAAAAATATTTATCGGTAAGGAAATAAAGAAAAACTATTGTTTCAGCATGAAGTCAAGTTATGTGTTCATGAGCTGTAAAACATTAGTTGTCTAGCATCAACAGTTTTGGAGAAAAAGTTCCTTATGTAAGACATAATTTAACATAGTCAAAATAGTCAATTCCGTGTTCCCATAAAGAAGATTTTAAAGTTACACGGCAAACCTTCAGTTCTGTAATGTCTAGTGTGAGATGTGATGTTGGAAACGGCTACAAACGCAACTGACATGCTTTATTAGTCCCTTTTAACGACTCTGCATTAACATTAGAGATAATTTAAGACCGGTAAGCTAGATGTGATGATTGAGGGCAAGTAGGAAAGACTCAAGCCGGAGGAAGCTGTTTTGGTTTATTTTAGCCTACTTTCCTTATATGGTAAGGAAAGGTGTGCATATAAAATCATCGCGTGTATGTGTCTATAACAGAGAAACTTTCTCGTATCCTCTGATATTTTTGAGCCAACATATCTGACATCAGCGACGTAACTGAATGGATGTGCCTCCATCAAAATACGGAATTGTCCCGTTATTCATCTCCGATACTTTAATAATGTTGTGTTCCTCGATGGCACCGAAATTTACGTTCATACCATGTAGTCATGTCTACCGAAAGTGCTTCCACCATGTCTCTTAGTTAGAAGCTTGAATCTTTTATGATTTTATATAATGAAGATCAGAGTAAAATATTTGAGAAACAGTTCGTTGATAGTCTATCCATGTACAGACCCTGGCCTCACGTCCACAGAGATGGACGATCATCCAACTAGAATGGAAGTATCGTGTGGTTAGCACGATGATCCTCCCAACAATTATATCTGGCTTTCGTAGCCGGATTTTGCTACCTATCGTAGCTCCCCAAATGCTCGGTGGGCACCGGTCCCATACACTGGCCAAAATTTCATGAGAAAATTTCTTCCCCCATGAGGACTCGAATCAGCGCGCATTCCGTAATGTGATGATATAATGGCAAGAGGAAATTAAACGCATAATAAATATGGGAAACACTTGCTGTTATTCGGTTGAGAAGCTATTGTCATCTAATCTGCTTTCAAAAAAAATATAAGTTAGAATTTATAAAACAATTATATAACCGGTTGTTCTGTATGGTTGTGATACTCGGACTCTCACTTTGAGAGAGAAACAGAGGTTAAGGGTGTTCGAGAATAAGATGCTTAGGAAAAATATTTGGGGCTAAGGGGGAAGAAGTTACAGGAAAATGGAGAAAGTTACACAACACCGAACTGCACATTCATCTAATATAATTAGGACATTAAATTCAGACATTTGGAATGGGTAGGGAATGTAGCACATATGGATGAACCCAGAAATGCGTATAGAGTGTTAGTTGAGAGATCTGAAAAAAAAAAAGACCTTTGGTAAGGCAGAGACGTAGATGGGAGGATACTATTAAAATGGATTTGAAGAAGTTGGGTATGATGCTAGGGATTCGATTAATCTTGCTCAGGATAGGGACCGATGGCGAGCTTATGTGAGGGGCGGCAATGAACCTCCGGGTTCTTTAAAAGCCATTTGTAAGTAGGCCTAGGTAAGTAATGATATAATGGCTGGTTATTTTGGAGGCAGACGATAGATCCAATGAGCGATACAATTGGAACTTCCTACTTTTTAAAATATAGGCCTATTTATCGGAAAGTGTAGCGTGCACGCTCAGCTTATGAACTAATTTGGCTTGGTGGTAGATGGGACTGTAATTTTGTCGCTCGCAGTTCCTAATGTGAGTCACTGCTAAAGATTGTGGTATTGTATGATGATTTTGTTGAAAGGAACGTAAGGCCCTGTGTCCTTATAGAGTTATGAAATGTTTTCATACTTTTTTTTCTAACGAATATTTACAGTTCGTTAATCTACGCCCAAAGCTAATTTTTCTTATCCACAATTCTCTGTCAACAAAAGCTTCGTCTGTCAGACAATGGCAATCCATACTTCTTCTCATTCCATCCACCCAAGATAAATGATGCCGCGTTTTGAACTGTCATCTGTTTTCTGAGTACATTGACTTCAAAATGCTTGTGGGGGTCATCATATTTATGGATGTCTGTCTTAGTGCCTTCATTAATGAAGCCATATGAATACTATCGAGTGCTTTTTCGGTATCAACCAAAAGCATTTGTAACCTACTGGTTTAGATTATTCCATAATGTATCTTACATACTCGTACATAGTGTTTTCCCAAATGGCAGATCTTTCACTGCAAACCTAGCATTCTCCAATCTTTCCTATATGGCATATGTCTCCGCATATGTCTTGATATTGTCTATCATTTAATATCTTCTTCTGCCCGGAACTCTTCTCCTGTTCACCATTCCTTCCAATGCATCCTTCAGTAGGCATTTCTTCTCAGCCAGTGACCCAACCAATTCCCTTTTCCCCTCCTGATCAGTTTTAGCATAATTCTTTCTTCAACCACTCTTTCCAACACATCTCCAATTCTTATTCTGTCCATTTCACACGCTTCATTCTTATTCACTTCGTCGTAATGTCCATGTTTCTGCTCCATACAATGCCACGCTCTATACAAAGCACTTTACTAGTCTCTTCCTTAGTTCTTTTTCCAGACGTTGGCAGAAGATGCTCCTTTTTCTATTAAAAGCTTCTTTGGCCATTGCTATCCTCCTTTTTGACTTCCTGGCAGCTCTCATATTAGCTACTGCTTACAGTACACCCCAAATAGGCCCTATTTGAAGCCGTCCACTTGCTCAACTTTCTGATTTAGAATTCTTTATTTTCTCCCTATGACTATTGTCTCCGTCTTATTTGCATTTCTCTTCATCCCCGGGTAGCTCAGTTGGTAGAGCAGCTGGCTACGGACTGGAAGGGCCGGGGTTCGATCCCAGGTGGTGACAGGATTTTTTCTCGTTGCCAAACTTTCAGAACGGCCCCGAGGTTCACTCAGCCTCCTATAAAATTGAGTACCGGGTCTTTCCCGGGGGTAAAAGGCGGTCAGAGCGTGGTGCCGACCACACCACCTCATTCTAGTGCCGAGGTCATGGAAAGCATGGGGCTCTACCTCCATGCCCCCCAAGTGCCTTCATGGCATGTTACGGGGATACCTTTACCTTTTTTTTTTTTTTTTACCTTCATCTCACATTACTTAGCTGTCATTTAGTTCCAGTAGCATATCCTAAGTATCGCTCCTCTTCTGCTAACAACGCCATATCTTAAGCAAATCGTATTGACTTTATTCTTCTTCCTGCTACTAACATCCGTCCCATTTTCTGGAAAAAGTTCTTCACTAAATCCTCCAAGTAGATGTTGAACAAGGTGGGTGATAAAGGGCATTCTTGTACATCTCTCCCTATTTAACTTCCTTTTGACATTTCTTCTCCTATCCTGACTTTGACTCATTTCATATAACGATTATTGAACAGCCTCCTCTCTTTCCAATCTATATATATTTTCTTTTGGATTCCCAACAGTTTATACTATAGGCCTATACACTTCTTTATTCTTCTTGAGGTATCTTTCGCCGATTGTTCGTAGTAGTCCAATTGCATCATCTTAATAGAAATAAGTAGCCTATATAATCTACATACCGATGATTTCTAGCTGTTCATTGATATTGATATTTCAATATTCTTTGTATAGAACGATTTGCGTCACTCTGACAAAGTTCATGTTAGGTTTTGGATTTGTTAGGATACGCATATATTTATGTACAATTAATTTTGTTAGAGCAGGAGTTTGAATCTCCTTTCGTGGAAGTTTATGATTACCAGCTGTTAAATTGTACTTGTTCATATTGAATTTCGTTTAGTAAGAATTTTCGAACGAAGCTTATTACGTGTCCTACAAGTTATTGAGGCCTGTAGTTATTATGCCGGAATTTGCCTTGGGTAATCATCCTTCAATGCTGTAAAAGTTTCTACACCATGCGGCTGCCGTTACAGTGAAGGATTTAATCGGCAATAGTGACAATATGGGTATTAAGATTGATGTGTGCATTATAAATTATTGCCTAAATCTTTCTATTAACCTCAATCAGCTTACGGTCATTGCTGCGGAGATAAATCTGCGCGTACTGGAGAAGTACTGTTCATTGCGCTATGCTGCTCGGTCTCTGATACGTGCAATAAAATTATTTTAGTTTTTATTACAATTCCGGCATAAATTTTAGAACTATTTATATTTAAAACCGTAAGTTAGTTACTTTCAATCAGTTGCAGTGTATGCAGAAGTTTAAGCTCTGAATCTAATGTTACGAGCATAGCACTGTCATCAGAAATTGTACAGTGATTTTTATATTTTCATCATTCTATTAAGTATAAAGAGGCCGCTGTCTTGGTAACCCAGAGCAGTGACTTAGCTGTGAATGGGGGTCCGGGTTCGAATTTCGGTAATGGCAGTGTCATATTTGTGGTGAACAAAGTCAAGGTTTCTGATGGTTTTTTCTGCAACTCCTGTTTCCCTCAATTTCACAGTCACTTTTCTTTTCAATATTCATTATTATTATTATTATTATTATTATTATTATTATTATTATTATTATTATTACAATAGCATTACCAAAAGCAGGGATAAAGAACTGGCGAGAGAGGAGTGGAAAGCATGGGGAAAGCGTTGGTTCCCGTCCATAGTCCACCGGCGTTGAATGACGTATCTGTGGCCCGTACCCAATCACATAAGACAGACACTGAATACAAATCCCCTCCACTACCAAGTCAATGACGCGGGGGGGGGCGGAAGGAAAGGGTGAGTGACGTATTCCGATGAGTGACGTAACACTACAATTTGTGCCCAGTTCTGCAAACCTGACCTAAAGCAATGCCAGCACGATGTGTTGTTACTGGCACCAGACTATGAAAGTCGTATGTTTTTAGGGGGGTTGGAGAACACTGCAGTGGCACTCTTTCGGAACCGTAAAGACGTGCAAGGTTAAAAGATAGCACCATATAACTTAGCCAAGTTATCTATAGGAGCGCGACCGTTCGGACTTCAAATATGACTCTACGATAAGAGCGGTAAGGTACAGTAAACCCACTGCAGACTGCCTTCGAGGAAGTATTCGGAGTAGGCATTTCTGTGTCCTGATATTCAGAAAGTTGTCTTTAGTATTTCTGGTGTTCCAGATGTCTGTGTGTTTTTGTGTACAAAGATTTCTCCTAACAACTGAACAGATTTATTTTATTTATATTTTTTTAACTTTCTATAACGAGTTGCTTCGAATGGAAACGGTGAACTTGAAAATATAAGTGTACTTCAACTAGCACTTAATGTTGACAAGTTTTGTGATAAATCCCAAATTCGCGGTTCGTCGCAAGTTCAAAAACATTTGGTTAAGGTAACATATTGTTTCCCCCAGATTTTAGATTATTATTATTATTTTTTCCCTCCCAAAATTCGTTAAATTCGCGACCGCGAATTATTGAAATCTCTAGGTGATAACCTACATAAAGGAGTTGATTAATATACTCGTGTACTTATATCTCTGTGTGTTTTGTTTTGAGAATATAAAGGAATTACAACGTAAATAGAACTGAACAAGAAATCAGAGTTTAAATACGTACAGGTTACAATTACGTATAATCTAAACCAACAATTAGGATAACATAATTAATGGACCAGTAATACCGAAAATGTACGCTTGTGAAGTACGGTACAAAGAACTGGATAACGTGTAGCTCTGTACAGGTACAAAATGATCGACAAGAAAGCTGCATGCGGACCACCAACAGCGATCAGGTAGTGGGGAGAAGTGTGCCGAACCTTTGTACCTGTGAAAACTATGATTTTATCTTGTATTGTTCGTACGGGTTATTTTCCTCAGACAAAAGTCCAACCTATGCATTTATATGTTTAGAATCCTGACAGCTCCAGTCTGTTGGTCACGGACAGTGTTAAGTTAAAATATTTCCTTCTGAAGGTGAAATGTAAGTCTTCGGAAGCGAGACAAAGCACTGTAGATGTAAAATTAATGCATTGAATAATTAAGTAAAAGCTCAAGAGAACTCCTTCACCAACATGTTTGAAATGTGTGCATATTACTTACTTACAATTGGCTTTTAGAGAACCCGGTGGTTCATTGCCGACGTGCGGCTCACGACAGGAAGAACTTGACTGTGAGATCAAACTGCCTATGCGCAGACTTGATTAATAAAAGCCTAAACTAACCAAATCTAACATTCGTATATGCAAGATGTGTAACCGGAATACGAAGAAAACTTCTTGATTTGATCTGAAATTTGCACGCGAAAATAAATCCAGCTAAGGAACACGCTGGCATTGCAAGAGAAGTCCGCGCATGTGCAGTTTTATCTCAAGCCAATTTTCTTCCTGTCTTGAGTCCCTCCTCATTGCCGCCTTCACATAAGCCCGCCATCGGTCCCTATCCTGAGCAAGGTTATTCCAGTCCCTATCATCATATCCCACCTCCCTCAAATCCATTTTAATATTATCCTTCCATCTATGTCTCAGCCTCCCCAAAGACTTTTTTTCCCTCCGACCTTTCAACTGCATTTCTGGATTCACCTATACGTGCTACATGCCCTGCCCATCTCAAACGTCTGGATTTAATGTTTCTAATTATGTTAGGTGAAGAATATAATGCGTGCAGTTTGCGTTCTGTAACTTTCTTTCTCCTGTAATTTCATCCCTCTTAGCCCCAAATATTTTCCTAATAACCTTATTCTCAAAAACCCTTAGACTCTGTTCCTATCTCAAAGTGACATTCCAAGTTTCACAACTATAGAGTAATATTACTGTTTTATAAATTCTAATTTTCAGTTTTTTTGGGAGCAGGCTACATGACAAAAAACTTCTCAACCGAATATTGTGCATATTATATATATATTAAATCAGAAATAAATCTATAAATCTACTAGGCACAAGGAGTGGATTTCACACGTACAATGTAGGGTAAACATTGGTAATTTCGTGATAATTTCATGAAAATTAATTTAAAATGCAAATTTGTAAATATGTCCTTATTCCGATTTTTTCATCTAAAAGACGATAATTTGCTGTACAAATCTGGAGACATAAAAGATTGGACACGTTCTTGAACAAGTGCTAAAAACCACTTTTACAGCTTAAGCTAAAAGGTTGGTTATTTCGTGATAACCTTGGTAATTTCGTGATACTACATTGATAATTTCGTGAGAGGTAGAAGAATTGTGTAAAAATTCATTAAAGTCAAATGAAATTCTCATTTATTGTTACAAGACTTCAAACATAGTAATTCCGTCTAATATCTATAGCAAGAAAACATAGAAATACATATCAACACATAATAAGAATGAAATCAAAGTAAAAATTTAAATTGAAAAGGCATCTTCTTTGCCCTGAAAGGGTGAACACTTTTATTACGGACTTTACTATAGCCTATATTACTAGGGTAACTCCAAAAGTAATGCATAACATTTGTTTAAAAATTACATTTTTATCCTACAGCTTTGCTATTTTCACAAAATGTAGATACATCCTTTAGGAACAAAATGCCACTTTTCCACATAATCCCCGTCCCTTTCAACTGCCTCACGTAACCTAAGAACGAGGGCCTGTAGACCAGCACGGTAAAAGTCTGGACCAACACGTCTGAGCCACTCTATAGCAGCGTGCACAAGGGAGTCATCTTCTAACCTCGTTCCGCGAAGGGATCCTTCAGTTTACCAAAGAGATGGTAATCGCACGGTGCCAGTTCAGGACTGTAAGGTAGATGTTTCAGTGTTGTCTATCCGAATTTTCTGATCTGGTCTGTGGTCTTGTGACTGACATATGGCTGTGCGTTGTCGTGCAATAGCAGAACATCCTGCTTCTCCCGATGTCGTCGAACACGACTCAGTCGAGCTTGAAGTTTCTTGAGAGTTGCCACATACGCGTCAGAATTAATGGTGGTTCCGTGTGGCATGATGTCCACAAGCAAGAGTCCTTCTGAATCGAAAAACTCAGTAGCCATAACTTTTCCTGCCGAAGGTGCACTTTGAATTTCCATTTCTTTGGTGAATTTGCATGATGCCACTCCATTGTCTGCCTCTGTCTCCGGTCCAAAATGGTGTCACAATTCTTGCAAGTACGTCATCTAGCACTTATCATTGACACTTAGCATGATAGCAAATCAAACAGAAGCTACACTGAACCCATTGCGTCCCCCTTTCTTTTTTGTTATCGCATCTTATCTTCAGATTTCTAAAATTCGTATTGTAATACAATTTTTAAAATAGTATAAAATGTAACGCTTAATACTCAACAAAATTTCGCCTCAAACAGCTAAGATTTCTATCAGTAAAGCTAAGCCTATATGGCGACTACAGCTGTATCTAAAATTCCAAAAACATTTCCTAAAATTTCATTAATATATAATAAATCTATGTACCAAATATCATATGCTTATCTTTAGTAATAAGCCTGTAATGTAATTACAAACATCCACAAAATTTGTACGCCTGAGACGTCGACGCTAACTTGCTCTCTCGAAACATAAAAGCTCACTGAAGCAGCTACAATAGTGACACAAAGCGTAGCTGTATGTTTCTGGAAACTCGACAACATATGCAATCCCTTGGCGGAAATTTGAATCTCGTAACACCATTGGTTCGTTCACGAAAGAGCAAAGAAAAAGTATCACGAAATAACCACTGCCACGAAATTACCAATGTTTACCCTAGATTGTAATTTATATCAAATATGACTCAAGTTTCTTTATAAATTCACCCAATTTTATTAAAGTAGAACATTTTTAGCCATGATATACTTAATTAAAGTTTGAACATCTTGTACTATAGAATTGAATCCTTCTATTCCCTTTTGACTTACAACTTTTATTATCGTCAATAGTAGTATGCCCGTACTATTATTATTATTATTATTATTATTATTATTATTATTATTATTATTATTATTATTATTATTATTGGTTTTGCAGTGAAAGACGTACTTTTGAGCAGAAGACTATGAATGAATGAATGAATTCGTCTTATTGTTGGAGTAAACCTCGGAAAAATGCAACCAGATAGTCTGCCCAAGCGGAAATCGAACTCACACCCGAGCGCAGCTCCTGATCAACAGACTGGCGCTACCGTCTGACAAGCAAACAACCTCATGGGGGCAGATAGAAAAGTTAATTTTTTCATCCATCTTGTTAATAATGTCAAAAGAAGTACTTATACAGATTTGGCCACTCCAGCGCCATTATGAGAACCATCCAGGAAGTAAGTTTTCCTGGAGCCGTATACAGAAAGAAAACACAATTTCATGGCAAGATTTATTATAACAAGTACAGCAATTATTGAGGTATTTTAACATATTCCCCACCGGAATTGAGACATTTGTCGTACCATGGGATCAACTTTTGTAACCCTGTGTCGTAGAAGTCTGCCTCTTGGGATCGCAACCAGTGTGTGACGGCCATCTGCACTTCTCTGTTGATCCCACGGTATGACAAATGTCTAAATTTTGGTGGGGAATATGTTGAAAAATAGCTCAACAATTATAGCTGTATTTGTTCCAATAAATTTTTCCATAAAATTGTGTTTTTCTTCTGTGAACGGCTCCAGGAAAACTTACTTCCCGGATGGCCCTGGTAATTGCGCTCGAGTGGCCAAAATTTGTATAAACACTTATTTTGACATTACTAACATGGTGGAAGAAAAAATAACTTTTTTTATCTGCCCTCATGAGAATGTTTGCTTGTGAGCAACGCCGGTGGCTTCTATAATATTCAGTCAAGATGCTCACAGATGCATTGGCATCAATGGCAACAGATTCGTAATAAAATGCAGAAGATGGTGTTATTGAGTACTCTTCAGCAAAACAATGAATGCATGAACCATAGTCCGTAAGAAGACATTGCAAAAATAGTTAAACGTGACCTTGTCTTTTGTAATTTGTTAGTTCGTGAAGTCATGCGAATAATAATAAATAATATTCAGAGATGTAATAATTGACTTTGTTCTTCTTTCCATTAGCATAATTTCTCCGTTTATCCCGATCTCTCATGGTATGACAAGTCTATTCCATCATTCGTGCAATATTACTTATAATATGTCAAAGGGCGTATACACGATGGTTGTGAAAATTAAAAGTTTAATAAAAATAAACTGGGCCTGATGCCAGTGCTCTTTGAGAAACGCCGTCCTCTCTTACTACTACTCTGTTTAATAATGATTGTCTGAGCCCGATATGAGAACTTGCAGATCCGGGCCCTGGAGTAAGGGTGTGGAGACGCGGTGTTGTATGCGAGGGGCGGTTCCAATAAACAATTAGGAAACCGATGTCAGTGTCGTCCCACGAGAGAAGTGCCACGTGCCACCCTGTTTCAGTACAGTTCCTGCCGCAACGCTCTGCATCCCTCCGGATATTTGTAGTGGCGCCACGAATAATGAATTAGGAATGGGATAAATACCAGCCGGCCACCACTCCCTTTGCCTGCTGCATACACTCGAGCGGACAGTGGCGGAACTCCAGTATAGCTCTGTTACTTATTTTATTTATTTAATGCAGAGGCATTTGAACTGGAGTCATTAGTCAATGACATTAAAAGTACAAATACAAATAACAACACAGGCAGTAAGCAGAACACTGAATACTAAAAGCTAATAACAAATTATTTATATCAACAGTTCATCATCTTGTCCCTGACCTCCCAGTATCTATCCACAAAATCACTATTTGAATGGGATGGGCAACACATGTTTGGAATCTGTTACAGATCTTAATTAATTTATTAATTTTCAAACTTCCCTTAAAATAGGGGTTGCCTTGAAGGACAAAGTATACTAAATATACAAGTATTAGTAAATACGTACAATTTTATGAAAATGTTTTCGTGAGAAATATTATTATTATTATTATTATTATTATTATTATTATTATTATTATTATTATTATTGTGTTATTAATTTACTTTAGATATGTGATTTCTCAGAAGGTATATTGAATATTTTAGAGCTATCAAAGAAACAGTCTTGGCCAAAGAGGATTCAAGATTGAACTCTTTGCAGAAATTATAATTTTTTTTTTGTAATAGTGCCTCTAGCACCCACTAGTATCCCAATAATTTCAATAGTTTGTAACTTATACATATGTAAATAATAAGGAACAGCATGGACCATAAATTTGATTCTTCTCATTGTTGACATTTTCCGGTTGAGTTGTATTCGATTCGAAGCGGATAGTAGGATCTATTATATAGCCTATCGTGTTGTTAAAAGCCAATATATCAACTCGCCGACAGCTTCCTGTTTCCGATAGACCATGGATTTCTTTATAGGTGGTATATGCCTTGTCGCGGAGAGCTTGAGCGATTGCGGACCTGATTTTGTGATGCCTGGCATTGTGTAATGTCTCACCATGCGGGCAAGATCCAAGAACGTGGGCGAGAGTTTCTATCTCGTTGAAGCAGTGGCGACAACGGTGGTACTGTCCAACGGAAATTCTCTCATCCGAAGTTTATGCTTTGCCGAAAGATGTTTTGCTGAGCCTATGAAATAGCAACGTAGCGATCTCTAATGCTTGAAATAAGAAAATATTAAACTTATTTTATAGCATATCTTCGAAGGTTCTGAAGTCTTCCGGAAGAAAAAATTATCGTATTTTACTCACATTTGTCGTATATTCAGGTTCTCTTGGTCAAATTGTACACAATTTTTCAACACTAGGCAGTGAACATTACATCACTGATTATACTTGAATGTAATTTGTTTCTTTCGAGGTAACCTCTCTTACAGTCTCACTCTAATGTGGAAAAACTAGCACAATACTCGACAATTCCAAGAATTCTTTGCTTCTGTGGAGGTCCTTAGAGCTTTTTATGAATGCCCTATATTCATCAGCGTCTTGAGCGTAAATTTCCTGGCAACTGCACGTGAGACAGTGATCTCCATTGGTCGTCATCTTTTGTATGACTTCATTACCCTTTGAAGCACTCTTAAGATCGGAAGAAGCGTTTATGATCTTTTAATTTTTGGTTTGCATTTTGGGGTGTTACGCAATTTAAACTTTGTGAAGCGGAATGCTGCTGTTATACTATTGTTCTTATTCCGCAACATGAATCTTTTAAAGACTGCTGCACCCGTTACTAGAGTAGTAGGGCCGTTTGGATGTGGTCTGTTCTACAGGGCCCCCTATTTACGAGTCGCCAGTGCTATAGTCAGGGGCGTACTGGAATTGGTTCCCAAATCTGTGAATCGGATCCCAGTTCGTCCCAGTGCTATACCCGAGTTGGTTCCAGGTTGATTTCGTCTGGGTACTGCAAATTGGTTCCCGCGCTAGACCAAGCAAAAAAATATTTCCCTTCCCATTTTATACAACTTAGGGATGTCAACTACTGCTACGGTAGTAGATAGATTAAAAATATTTTGTGCTTGGGGGACACGTTGCGTCAAATAACTTCATAATTTTAAATCTCTACTGGTAAAAATTTGTAACGAACGTGTCGCAGGAATGAATATTTACTTACACCGCTATCAGAAAGTTTTTCCATCCAACCTTCCACAAAAGTTACCTTTTGTTGCATTATCTTAAGCCTATTTTTACTTTTACTTCTAATCGATTAACATCCCCATCCCACATAGCCTTAGAACCTACTCTCGTTGTTAATATTTGAACATGGGAAACCTATTTACGTTGTTGATATTTGTACATGGGGAGCCTACTCGCATGGTTGATATTTGAACATGGAGAACCTATTCACGTTGTTGATATTTTAACATGGGGAACCTACTCGCGTTGTTGATATTTGAACATGGGGAACCTATTTACGTTGTTGATATTTGAACATGGAGAACCTATTCACGTTGTTGATATTTGAACATGGGGAACCTACTCGCGTTGTTGATATTTGAACATGGGGAACCTATTCACGTTGTTGATATTTGAACATGGGGAACCTATTCACGTTGTTGATATTTGAACATGGGGAACCTATTCACGTTGTTGATATTTGAACATGGGGAACCTACTCGCGTTGTTGATATTTGATCATGGGGAACCTATTCGCGTTGTTGATATTTGAACATGGGGAACCTACTCGCGTTGTTGATATTTGAACATGGGGAACCTATTCACGTTGTTGATATTTGAACGTGGGGAACCTATTCACGTTGTTGATATTTGAACATGGGGAACCTATTCACGTTGTTGATATTTGAACATGGGGAACCTACTCGCGTTGTTGATATTTGATCATGGGGAACCTATTCGCGTTGTTGATATTTGAACATGGAGAACCTACTCGTGTCGTTGATATTTGAACATGGGGAACCTATTCACGTTGTTGATATTTTGTTTGGGAACCAACTGAAGAACAGCGCATATGCCGATGAAACTCTAGGCGGAAAGAAAACAAGCAGGTTCCGCGAGCGGAAACCGGTATATAAGCAACAGAAAATTAATTCGAAAAATTTACTCCTACCTTTACATGAGAAGTTTTGTTTTAAAATGATATCTGATGCGTGAAAAATGTATTACATAACAGCTACAGTAAAGCCATGTTTAAAGCACACTAAACTTTGATTGCAATTTTCTGGAACTTTAATTTTTCTGATGTATTCTCATACAAAAAATTATATATTTTCGTAACATTAATGCTATATGATATTTGGAACACACATTCTTAGGCTATTAGGAAACTTTTCTCTGGAATATAAATTAATTATTTTGTTGCATTTGAAATATTTCCATATTTCTATAAAAGTGCCTCCAAAATTAATTCGTAAAATGTAATTGTCTGTCTTACAATTTTGAAAGCACAATATCAAAATTGTGCTACAGACATTTTAAAGAATGTGCTTTCAGAACTAAAATGCCATATACAGTATATTTTATTAAATTCATCTTTAAAAATAACTGACATTTATCTATTTTGTGAATTATTGTATCCTAGTACTTTTTTATTTTTTTATTTTATTTTATTTTATTATTATTATTTTTTATTTATTTTTATTCCCCCCCCCCCCAAAAAAAATTTGGACCTCTTTTTCTTTTCCTTTAAAAACTACTTTAGAATTACAGTTGCTGCAGGAATGATATTTTTACATAGAAAATAAAAGAAAAATGTGCATCAATTAGGGAAAAAATCAAATTATACCATTCTCTTTGCTTAAAATCTTACGTCGATAAATTATTCTCTTTGAGTTGGCAACGCTGGAGATATCCGATGGTAAAGAAGTAGGCGTAGTAGGCCTTTCACGTTAGCCATATTGTGAAGGAGTTATGAAATATTTTTCGTTTCCACGTGAAGGATGTATGTATGTATGTATGTATGTCTGTATGTATGACTTAGCCGCCGTAACGCATTTTCCACGTCACGTCAGTCTCGCTTACTTTGCGTTAAGCTGAAACAGCCACAATAAAAACCTAATACAAGACAGTAAGACCTAAAATGGATTGTGCACGCCGATAAGTACGATAAATGCATTTGAGGACGTTGCATCTGTAATTGCGTTGCATTTCAATGTATTTTATGACCAGCAAACATAAAAGAATTTGTGTTCCAGGAACGAAATCACATCTTGACCATAAATGGAAATTTAAATGCGCATTTCTGTTGAAGTGGACAAATAAAGACGAAGCAATCTAACTGTTTAAAAAATGAACAAACTGGACTGATTGCTGTAAATAGCAATGAGCTTTTAGATTAAGAGTGTCATTTCTTTTAGAATCAAGGGATCACAAAACGTGGCGCTGTAAATGCAGTGCGTGTTTAACGAGGAGAGACATATAAAATCTTCTAGGAGCTTAGTTGACCACGGAGCTATCAAACAAGTCTATAAAACAGAAGCGCGTGCTCGCAGATTAGTACAGGCCCTCCTCCACGCCTCTTACCACTCCCAGCTCTGTACCGACGCTCTTGTAATGGTGTAGCCTCCACGCATTCATTGTCCCTCCATTCAGACACTGGCTGCCTCGCTCTGCATTGCAGCTGTTGTATGGAGACATAGAGTTTTCGTTGACTCGTTGAGGAACAAATATTCTCTTATCAAGAAAACCTATTTTATTTTGTCCTGTGACAACTCAGCCATATACCACGAGCATTTATTTTGAAATACTCATTTAACGCTAAAGACGGTTTCGGATTATTAAATTACTGACTTCGTATGTATAAAAAAAGTCAAATTCCAGGAATCGGCTGTTCTATTCTGGTGCGTTTTTAAATTTAAGTTTCACAATCCATAAAACTAAGAGAAAAAATCACTTATAATGAAAAAAAATAAAGTATAATGTAAAAGAATACAAAAGAAATAAATAAACAGGATAATAACGCAAAGAAAGAAGCTTCTTCTTCTTCTTCTTCAAGGTTAGGCTATAAGCCTGTGCCGACTCAAAGCGTATCCCGCCACCTGGTCATGGGGCGTCCAACGGAACGTCTGCCTCTAGGTCTATTTTGTAAAACGCCTGTTTTGATAGTCGAGATGTCTCCATTCGGTCTATATGTTGAAACCATTTTAGTTTGTTGTCTATCAATTTATGTACTAATTCTAATATCGGTACTGCGAATATGATCCCTTAGAGCAGCGTTTCTCAAACTGTGGTCCTCGAGGTCTGCCCTTGTGTTCCTCCAAAAAAGACAAAAGAAAAAATAAAATTTAAACGAATTGCATATCACACTATAGCTGAAAATCTCACAGTTTGTAAATGACACATGGCAATCGCCTTTCACTTTTTCTCCCAGTACTGACATTTTATGAAATTTATTTACTCTACCCGTCTATTGACTTCCCACTCTACTCTCAGCAACAAAAGAGGGATTTAAAGCACTATGAACGTGGTGTTTCTCGCTATCTTTTCTCTGCACGTCTGGCGTCGTGCCTGTATAACCCAGTTAGGGACCACCCGAATTCATAACAGGACCAAAGTACCGAACCTTTTCATGTATTTATGACTTTCTTAATAGTTTGGCGACACCCATTCTACACATTGAAATGGGCACGTACTGTACGCCGTACACAAATAATAGAACATGCAAAATTGCATCTTTACTTGTTGAAAATCGGGCATGTTTCTTCATTATTTTTTTTTTCTGTTTTTACAGATGACGAAATAAGAAATTTTCTTCTATTAACATTAACTTAGTTAATACTAATATAAAATTAATTGAATTAAATTAATTTTAATTAATTATTTCTACATTAAAATGTAAATATACCAGTATTAAAATATGCTACATAAATGATAAGTTACATTTGCTTTCGAAGGGAACAAGAGTAAGGTGGTCCGTGGAACTGTTTTGAATTAAAATAGTGGTCCCCACTTCAGAAAAGTTTGAGAAACGCTACTTTAGAGTGTATCATGCTATCCTTCTCAAGAAGAGCATTTCTGCCGTTTCGATCTTCCTTTTTCCAGATCTATTTAATGTCCAGTTTTCACTTCCATATGTTAGACGTGGGACTGCCAAAACCTTATAGAATCTCATCATTGTCTCTTTCCTGGTTTTATTACGCAAGGTTCTTTGTATTGTTCCTCACATATGCTGGAACTTTGATAATTTATTATCAAACAAAGCATTAAAAAAACAAATTGAGCAAGGTGGCTCTGTGATAAACTTCGGATTTTTAGGCTCTAAACATCTGAAGTCTGATTAGTGTAACATGTAGCTAATCGGCGATGCATGCAATTGAGAGGAAAAGGAACTGGCCACCCTATCCCATTATCTCCTGGCCTAGTTGCCTCATAAGTAGTGCCTTTTTGGTATCACTTGTGAGGTTCAGATCTGTCTTGGGACAGTTGTCGAAACAACAACAAACATTAGATCTTAGATGCTTCAAATAGACTCAGTAAAACTCTGAAATATGCTCTAAAAATAAAATAGACTAAAAAAATCTCATTTAAAATTATCTTTCATCACATCTTATCAAAATTAATAAATGTATCTACACATATCGTTATTAGCTGAGTATTAAGTGTCTTAAAATCTTGCCTTTTAGAAATTTTCTTGGTAGTCCAAAACTGTTAGTATTGAAAAACTCCGGGAAATAACGAATCTGCCTGCAATAGAAATTAAGAAAAGGAAATTGTACTGGATATGATAAAGGCCTACATGAGAAGAGAACGAGAAAATATCACTTAGACGACCACCGGAATGGAACCCGCAAGGAGAACGAAGAATAAAAAAACCAATAATAACCTGGATAAGGACAATAGAAGGAAAACTTAAACATAGGGAAATCATGGAATGAAACAAGGTTCATCACTAGAAAAGAGTTCTATGGCGAAGGTTTGTTGTGGCCCTTTGTTCCACTTATGAACTCAAGGATGATGATGATGATGATGATGATGATAAACGGCTTTAGTTAACATTTTTAATTCATTACCTATACCGCTATTGCATTACCACTGCAATCACGATTATCCTCATCATCATTATTTTAGTAATAGGCCTATTTGAAACTGTAAGAATCTGAATGCATATTCGGGAGGCCTGGGCTTCGATTAAAGGGCGGATTATCCTGACTTCAGTGTTTCATGATTTCCCAGGTCTCTTCAGGCGAATGCTGGGATAGTACCAATTGCAAAGATCACAACTATTTCCTACCAAATCCTACAACCATTCATAACATTATCTCATATGTCATCTTCTCACCTTCCGCGACAGGCCGGCCATCTGTCCGAGAAGTATCGCAACTGGTTGGGTGTGCTCCCGTCTATCGAGATGAAAGATCATTAGAAACAACCGCTAAAAAGTGAAAAACGCATTAAAAACAATATTTTCCCATGTTTCGTATACCCTAGATCATATATGTAACAGAGAGGTCGGCCTTATAGGCTTTGACGTTAACAACTTTTGTCAGGTTTACTACGCTGCCATCTAGTTGTTACATAAGGAATCACGTCATAATTCCCATTTGAGTTGCATTAGCAAATTGTACTGCCATCTCGTGTTCGTTTACGGCGGACGGGTGGCGATTCTGGCGGTTGTTCTCTTCAAAGTGCTGCCGATTTTAACATAGCGATGAGTTATCTGTTACATATTTGATCTAGGGTATACTAAGAGATTAAATCGGCTGTAGTATCGTTGCAAAGGTTCTGAAGACAATGTTGAATTAAAATGATAATCAGAAAATGGTCCATTCAAGCAGAGTTGATCATAGCTAACCTAACCTGTTCATATCTAACCTGTCAATCCGTGTACGAGTAGTAGAATCCATATACCATATGATTTACATTATACAATATTACTTAAAAAGCGCTACAAAGTCAACAGGAAATTCCTGCGTTTTATTACATCCCGAGGGTAATATCATCTAACGAACGTGTAAGTAGCTAATGGGGTCCCTTGGTTGTGGCGCCCAGGTCTGAATAAAGCATCGCTCTTGACAGGCTAGGTAATGAAAAGATGTTTATCGTGTAGGGTGGAATAACACTTCATTCTTGTGGAGTGTTGTCATATTAATGTAGGGGCAGGAAGGGTGGCCATTAACACTGCTTGTCTTGCGTGAGAATTTGTGTAACGATAATCTCAAATGAAGATACTTGATTATTACTGCTTTTCTGAAATAAATAATGACCTGGGAGTTACAGTATATTTTTGTGGTCTTCTTATGGCTCTTCTTTGTTTCATAAAATAAGCTCTATGCCCTTTCTCTTGGTTAACTTTCCTATCTGGATGGCTTGGATCTCCCCTACCTGTTGGCTTTTATAATTAGAGCCCGAAAGATCATATTATACTAATAACTGCTTGCACTTGGTATGCAATTAATCATTTCATTCATAGTGTTTTTCCCAAGGGCAGGTCATTCACTGCAAACCCAGCATTCTCTAATCGTCCCTATTTTACGCCTTCTTCTTAGTTTACGCATATGATCCATATATGAGTATCTTAATGTCGTCTATCATCTAATATCTTCTTTTGCCCCGAACTCTTCGCTCCCGTTCACCATTCCTTCCAGTGCAGCTTTCAATAGGCAGTTTCTTCTCAGCCAGTGACCCAGCCAATTCCTTTTTCTTTTTATAATTCATTCATTCATAGTGTTCTGCCCCAGAGCAGGACTTTCACTGCAAACCCAGCATTCTCCAGTCTTTCCTGTTTTCTGCTTTCTTCTTAGTCTCCGCATATGATCCATCTATCTTAATGTCGTCTATCATCTGATACATTCTTCTACCCCGAACTCTTCTCCCGTTCACCATTCCTTACAGTGCATCCTTCAGTAGGCAGTTTCTTGTCATCCAGTGACCCAGCCAATTCCTTTTACACTTTCTGATCAGTCAGCTACATCCACATTTTTTTTTTCAAATTGAGTCACTGCTGTATTTGCTATCTCTATAAGTTTTCCTGTAAATCTGTGAAGAGTTAAGTTGCAAAATGGGTATCATTCCATTTAAATTGAAGGTTGAAATTCCCGGTTAGGTGTAGAATCAGCTACATGCAGATTCCGTGCGCATTTTATATCAAAAGCTATTAATGTGCTGCAGCCTGCATTGTTGTCCTCTTGAACTCTCCTCTACTAACGAATTAATTAATTCCAAGACTATGAAAAATATTGTGAATAATTCAGTTTCATTTTTGTGTGAGTTTTAAGGAAGTAAGCTTGTATTTTTTTCTTCTTAATTTGAACAAGTTTGTATTATCCAGATGTTGTTTCACTTGAAATTAAGCAGTTTATAAAGAATAATAGTTTGACATTTTGTGCATAATTACATTCTCATTGCAAAAAGAGCTAAACTCAATGGTGGGTTAAAATAAAAAATGTGTTTCCCGACAAAAATCAGGAAGCTAGCAAATAAAAATGTCTAATATATGTTTGTCTATGTCGTAACTTTATGGTGTCAAAGTAACGAAACTATTTTTATAAAAAGCCGTTGTTAAAATTAGTTTTTGTTTCTCTTACGACTCAATTATAATAACATAAATCTAACATTTTCCACGAGGAAGTTTGAAGAGCCACTAATCGCAAGAGTTTATTACACAGTTGCTGCACTCCCGTAGAAGGTCGCAGTGAAATTAATGCGAAAGTAAGTGTTCGCTGTAAAGTATCCGACGCGACAGCCTGAGATTACAGGAATCTAGTCAATGAGTATAGGCTAATGGAGTGTTGTCATATTCATAATTATCTGCGCTTGTGAGTAACAAAGCCAAAGCACCGGCGCCTTGTGAGCTCATCTGTTGACTCGGCACCGTACGATTGCGTGGGTTTCCAGCAGAGCTGCTGATCTTTGATGCGGTTTAAGGCAGGATATGCCTGTCGTGTATCTGAATGCAAGAACTAAATTATTGGCGTGTGTGATCGCGAGTCTAGAGATATTATTTCAACCCAACATTTTACAACTGGAAACATATCTTTCTTTTTCTTTCTCTCTCTCTCTCTCTCTCTCTCTCTCTCTCTCTCTCTCTCTCTCTCTCTCTCTCTCTCTCTCTCTTTTCGTTTTTCATTTCATTACTTTTATATTTCCGGTTTCGCAAGCCACTAACACCATCGGCTGTCGCGTAGCGGATTTGGTTTTTGTAATTGCATTTACTTACTTACTGGCTTTTAGGAAACCCGCATGTTCATTGCCGCCCTCACATAAGCCCGTCATCGGTCCCTATCCTGAGCAAGATTAATCCAGTCTTTATCATCATATCCCATCTCTCTCAAATCCATTTTAATATTATCTTCCCATCTACGTCTCGGCCTCCCCAAAGGTCTTCTTCCCTCCGGCCTCCAACTACAAGAGAGATTCCGTGCCGACCGATCAAAGGGGAAAGTAATGCTTGAAGTGTTCTTCGATACCCAGGGTCTCGTACATTTCGAGTTTATTCCTAAGGATCGAACTGTCAGTAAGGAGGCGTATGTTGTACTGCTTCGGCGTCTTAGTGATGCAGTTCGACGAAGAAAACCCAACTTGTGGTAAGAACAGAATTGGGTTCTCCATGATGACAATGCCCCAGTACATCGGTTGCTCTTGGTAAGCGAATTCCTCGCACAACACAAAATATCTGTCCTTCCACAGCCACCGTATTCTCCAGATCTTGCTCTAGCAGATTTCTACTAATTTTCAAAGGTCAAATCCTTACTCAAGGGCGGTTTGCGTCAACCGAAGAGGTGAAAATTCATGTGACAAGCGTTCTGTGGGCTGCAGGAATGTTTCGAGAAGTGATGTGGACGCTGGCAGAACTGTGTCAATGCCCAGGGGGCGTACTTTGAAGGTGGTGTTGTGTAAATGGTTATATGAGCCGACTGAATCATTCATCAAGAATTACCCAACAAGCATAAGATTAAAAAAATTAAATATATTAAAAATTTTAACATTGCAATATAACATATGATTGAAAATAATCTTTGGGTGGCTGGTTTGGATATGAAATTTCTAAGATTAATATTGGTAATAGGCTATTATCTATTAATTTTTATTTCAGAGCAGAAGTGGTGTAAGTCAGAAATGGGTAATGAAGGTTAAAGTAAACATTCTGTAAAATACAGCGCAAGGAAGCAATTAATATTCAATTTATTTAAACTATTAGTAGTCAGTGGATTGCAAGAAGGACATATTAACTGCTACTTTGCGCTGTATTTTACAGAATTTTTACTTTAAACCTCATTACCCAATTTTGACTTACACCACTTTTGCTCTGAACGGCTCATATGTTATCTGCAAAAAAGATATCTACGTTCGCATTGAGTCTGGAGAGTAGGTCACATACTACACGGACAAGGTAGAGAAGTTGCCTAAAGAGCACGGCGTTGCCACCTGAAGTTCCGGTACTTTCTGACTACTATAATATAATTAACACTAACTTTATGGCATAGCGCCTCAAGAAATCTGCTGCACTGATTCGCTAATGTCAAAACTTGCGTAGATGCCTTTCGCATAACACAAATTTTATGTTGTTGCGCCTCAAGATTTCTGCTGCACTGATTCGCTAATTTTATAACTCGCTCAGACGTATTGCTAGCAGTTTGCTAGAGGAGGGAATTTTCGTGCGTTCATGAATCTTGACTCCAGTTACATATTATAGATTCTATTCCAATTTCAACTAAAGAATGTGAATGAGCATTACCATGATGAACGATATCTGCACTAAGAAAAGGAATGCTCTCCAATAAAAGAGTTCCTAGGCTTTTGTTCCTGAAAAGTATTGGGCCACCAATGTCAGCGTTTAAATTCTTGCCTTATATGCAATTGTGGCTGTGATTTGGAAGGAGATCTGCAGAGGCTACTGCATGACGAAGATGTAACTTTGAAAAAGAAGTGCAATACGAGTCTGTAGTCTACAGAGTCAAGTCTGACCAAGGACATTTCAACAGTACCCCCTAAAATTTGTTTCTAACTACAGCACTGGGTATACCTAAAACAAAATTGAAACACACAGCATCCACGTATTAAAATTCTATAGGACCTAAAACGCTTAAATGAACCATAGAGTCCTATAAATGCCTAAGAACTATATTTGTGCCTAAAAAGCGCCTTTTTGATATTTTGCGTATATTTAAAATTAAAATAAAGATAAAGGTAGCCCCTACACTGGGGGGGGGCATGGAGGTAGAGCCCCATGCTTTCGAACTAGAATGAGGTAATGTCGGCACCACGCTCCGACCGCCTTTTACCCCCGGGAAAGACCCGGTACTCAATTTTATAGGCGGCAAATGTCTTCTGACTTGATTTACAAATTGTACTGTTAAAGTAGAGCGTATTTTTAATTTTCCACAAATTCACATGAGATTACTTACTTACAAATGGCTTTTAAGGAACCTGCAGGTTCATTGCCGCCCTCACATAAGCCCGTCATCGGTCCCTAACCTGTGCAAGATTAATCCATTCCCCATCATCATATCAAACCTCCCTCAAATCCATTTTAATATTATCCTCCCATCTACGTCTCTGCCTCCCCAAAGGAATTCACATGGAATAGTAATCATAACTTACAAATTCCTAATACTATTTTCTGTTTAATGAAATCTATATTAAAAATTATATTAAGTGCCAAAGTATGTAGTGGATTATAGTGAAATTCTAAGCATATTCTTCTCTTTATATATTCAGCAGTAGGTCTACTGTAAACTAATTATTTCTGTCAAAATTCACCAACGTATTATAAGACTCTACAACCAGTACCTAACTGCTAATTATTTAAGAAAGAGTGACACGGTTCTGTCTTTATAGTCATCTGGGCGGAAAGAGGGTAAAAGCTAAAATTAAAGTAATTTTGAGATGTTAAGGCAGAAGCTGATATGTACACTTTTGGCAAAAGTATTTCATTGTCTAGATACGTTGCAAATGTTTTTCTAACGTTATGGCAAAACATGGCATGTCTACTCCCGTTAGTAGCTCATACTAATAATAAAAATATTTCTTCTAATGTATTCCTGATTTTTCCTGAATGAATAAATTTTAAAACTGCTCTACTGTAAAATAAGGAAAATGTACATACTATCAGCTTATACCATAACATTACAGAATTACAACAAAAAAATAGAAATAATTCTATATACCGGTATACTACTTTATCTTAAAAAACTCTGATACTCCCTGTGCCGTTTCTTTTGTCAGTTTATTCTATTTAATATTAAAACATCACTAATAAAATAGGGTTGATTATTTTTTAACCAGTCACAATCATGTGTTTTTATGTAAAAAGACGCTTTATTTTTATTTAAAATTGTTATATTTCATGTCTATCATTTCTGAATACTGATTATGAACAAAAGTCCGACCAGTAGTTTCAGCAACATCGCTGTGCATAGGCAGGCGTCATGTTCAAAACCACTTTTTCGATATCGAGGGTGCTGAAAAAGTATTTGTTTGAAAATCTCGTAATCGACTTTTGTAGCGTCACAATATTATCCCCTTTATATCCAGTATAAATGTAAAAGTAAAAATATCCCTGATAAAAGCACACTCATCTCAAAGAATATTATTAATTTCATTGTGAGCATGCAATTGTATAACTTTTAGGACGTTACGGAAGAATATCTAAATTTAACTGTTTGCTCAGATGTAACTTCCTTACATTCTGGCGGTGTGACGTGAAGTTGCACTATTAGCCTTAAGAAACATTATTAATGCCTTACTTTCTGTTCTCGGAAAGAGGAAACCGAGGCACAGATTAGTCACCTTTTCGCTTCCTCTTTCCTTCACATCTCGGAACAAGAGTGAGATGAAAAATGTGGTTGTTGTTTCTGCAGCTCACACAAGATGAAGCGGCTGTATTGTACGCCATATGCTGTAACACCTGGGAGGGAGAAGGCGCGTGTGAAATAAAATGTTATGTACATAATATAGAGCTTAATAAACGTCGTATTTTTCTTTACATCCACTAGTGTATAATAATGTTGCATTCCCATGCTATAGATGACACATTTCTAATTCATCGATGAGCTCACTAATGACATCACATTTTCATCGAGCAGTTGTTAAAATTCAGCAGGAATTCATAGACGCTTATCGAAACCGTTTTTAATTTTATCGATGCATATTTAACTCGTCGGATTTTACTAAGGATAGTGGTGGGATGTGATTTGAAGATCTGTGATTTTGTCGCTGTGACAAATTTGTTGCTAGTTACAATTGTGACTGTAGTTCGAAAATCACAGCTCCGAGAAATCGTCATCTCCAACCGCCAATATGTGACTCATAGCGATGGCGACTGATGTACGTATGACATCTCCAGACAACTGCAAGTCAGAAGATTCATACTAACTTGAAGGGCAAGATAACTCCATTATTTTGTCCCACTGAAAAGGTTAACGTCGGCAACTCTTTAAGATTCAAGCTATGCCCACACATCGCCGAATTAATCAACCATATTCTTGGGCGAATATACGCACCCACACATCGCGATAACATAGCTCACAGCGTGTTTGTTACACAGTGCGCTAATCAGTATTGTTGATGTAATACTTATGGCACCTGTGTATCAATTTGCAGAGGAGAGATAAGCATAAACATCTGTTCCCTTATTTTTTTACTTGGTTATTTAACGACGCTGTATCAACTACGAGGTTATTTAGCGTCGATGGAATTGGTGATAGCAATATATTTGGCGAGATGAGGCCGAGGATTCGCTATGGATTACTTGACATTTGCCTTACGGTTGGGGAAAACCTCGGAAAAAACCCATCCAGGTAATCAGCCCAAGCGGGAATCGAACCCGCGCCCGAGCGCAACTCCGGATCGGCAGGCAAGCGCCTTAATCGACCGAGCTACTCCAGTGGCTCTCTGTTGGCTCATGATGAGAAACATTCCCAATCGCCAAGAATCGCCTTACATAAAAATCACTGTGACGAAATCGTCATTATCTGTCAGGCATTTTTCCGGAGCTGTCACAGTTTGGAGATATGATGGCTGTCACACCTCACCTCTATAATGGATCTGATGAATTGTAGGTGCAAGAGATGCAGCGACCGCAGATGATGTGCGTTAATAAGGTTGATAAAAAGTAAACATTGTGTTCTAACATTATTTATAATGGTTGTACACTGCTCCACCGATTTAGTAGAGTGCATTTGAGTCTAAGGAAAGCAGCAAAACAGTACAACATGATCTGTTGTGACGAGAATCCAAGCCCCTGCATACCGGTAAGGCATCATGTTAAAAACACGTTCATGTCTCAGTATTTCTCACAAAGTAAATATTATTCAACGTCTTGAAAACGGCGCAAATATTAAGGATATTGCTGGAAAGTGTAAGGTAATATTTTGTTTTGTTTATTTATTATTTTTAATTGTTTATAGTTTAATTTATTTATTTTTATTATTTATTTGCTGTTTGTTTATTTATATATCGTTTATGTTTATTTATCCATTAATTTATTTATTCCTTATTTAGTTATTTTATTTATGTATTTATTTATTTATTTATTTATTTATTTATTTATTTATTTATTTATTTATTTATTTATTTATTTATTTATTTATTTATTTATTGTATTTTGCAGATAGATATATTCTAGATAAGAAAATTAATTTATATTAACGTTGTATCAGATTCACTTTTTATAATGAATTAACAACTCTTAAATACCTATTCCCGTATGACCGATTTTTTACTGTCCATAATATTACTGGATTTTCATACTGTACCTAGCTATGATGCATGGGATTTTCTTCGCGTGTTATATCTAAGTAGGTAAACATTGGGTTTCTCCTATATCGACGGAGCAGTGTATTCTTATGAAAAGTTTAAACTATTCATTGAAATCAGAAATGTCTTCTGACAGTGAAGATAATACACCATGTCCATAAATTACCTTTACAATTTAAAATCTAAATAATCAAATAATGGAGCGAAGTATCACAGTCCCCCCCCCCCACTTAAAAGAAAATCTCGCCAAGTTTTGTTTACGTTCGTTTTCAGGTGAGCTGAACAAGTGGTGAAGAGATATAGTCACATTTATTTTCAGACATGATACTCATCAATAAAAATTCAGAGGTGTCATGAAATAGAATGGAATTGAACACGAAATAGCTTCTGGAAGTCATTGACTTTCTCTTAATCAGTGGCGACTTCTCTTAAGGAGCACAGGAGCAGTGCACCACCTCTTCAAATAACGCATGTTTTTAAATTTACATGTATATCAATGAGCTGCAGTAGACTATGTGAGCGACATAATTCTTTATTATAATACTATTTAAAAATAACACTGCATGTGTACTGTTCTTGTTGACGCCTGGGACTTATGTTTACCGCTCGACACTTGCGGCACACTGTTCCATTCGAGCATGCGCAGTAGTACTGTTTCACTGGCAGGCTTTGAAGCATGGTAGGGAGGCAGTACAGTGTGCGTAGGAGGGGTTAGGAGCACTTTCAGATGTGTTCTCAAGCTCGTTCCATCATAAATACATTACAAGGAATAGCGTGCAAAATCTTTTAAATGTGTACTTTTCTATAAGACCTTTACACGAAAAGATCAAAATAAAGAAGATGGGTAGACCTACACATGAATTAAAATTATAAGTGATGAAGAACAGTAATAGAGAAGTGACAAGAAAATTCAACATTCGGACTTACGAAAAATGCAATATGCGGCTGCAATATAAAAGACGCTGTATTTTGTTTTCCTTGCCTATTGTTCGACGGCGAACATTTATTGACAAAAATAAGTACGTTTTATGAATTTTATTTATTTTTCTGTTTGAATTTAGGACTGTGCGTAGTAACTACATAATTTTGATTATCGTTCTGCAGATAAGTTTGATTGATTTGAAGCACATGAATGAAAGAATTAAAAAACACGATTCTTCAGCTGCACACAACAATAATGTTAAATTAGCAGTGTTGGGTCAAACAAACATACAGACACATTTGGATTCAAATGGATTGTTGAACTTCACAATGATAAAGTTACCAAGAACAGATATGTGCGTGCGGTTTTGTGGAGCTTTTGAGTTGGCTTTAAGAGGTCACGAAATTCTTCAAGCCATTTTGATGTATGCCATGACGAGATTTCAAAGAAATAAAGAAAGCTGCTGACTTTTTAGCAGTTAAGGCTGATGAGACAACACTCGTATCGAATGCTTGTGAACGTGTGAACTGTGTTATAATACGCAATATCGCGAAAACAATATTATTTACGGTGTGCTGCAATAGAAATTGAACACTTTATTTTGCCAATACTGGACCTACATAGGAAACTGATTAACTGCAGTTACTTGACTAACAAAATTATGTAAATCTATACCTACGTAACATATGTTAATAGTTGTGTTGTAGTAGTTGGTACCTATAATAATAATAATAATAATAATAATAATAATAATAATAATAATAATAATAATAATAATAATAATAATAATAATAATATGATAATCATAATCATAATAAATATTTGTGCATCACCAGGATTATTTATCACCACACGCAACTGCTCTTAACTGATAGATAACGACAGAATTTCTCATGCTTACATATTATTTATCTATTTGTTACAGGTTATTAGTGGGAGCACCTCTAGGTAAGAACTTGCAGCCTGGAACGAACCATTCTGGTGCCCTCTATAGATGTCCGCTGACGACCTCACATAATGACTGCGATCAGGTGATCACCGACGGCAAGCGAAGTAAGTTGGTTTAATACTGTTGTCACCAGTTTGAAGTTCTACTCCATATATTTTCTACTTGTAACATTTATGCAGGGAGTATTGCAGACTGCGTAGCTACGGCAACATATAACATCAAAGTGTGTTCATTTTTTGCCGAGTCAGACTTATATTTTTGGGCTGATTAAATATCTAATATGTATACGATGCAATTTAAAATATGCATAAGTGGATATTTAATTGTAAAGGCTACCTGTCATTGCTAGTATCAGTACTTCAACCGTATGGGTATTAAGATATGAAAGTTTCTAGCAAGCAGTCTTATTTACAGTCGTTAATTTTTATCTTACATTATACCAATTTAGTTTTCATTAATGTAGGAATTCAACTTTAGGTGTTAATAAAATTGAAATGGAATTAGTATTTATTTTGTTAATCAGTAAACAGATTCGTGTTAGATGTTGATAACATATAGCCTAATTTATTAAGTGCGTGTTTAAAAATTTGTCGAGAACTTAAGTCATATCAGCTCTTAAGAGGCGATAAAGTGGAATCGTGATTGTCTACATCATAGTGTTATAAGCAACAACTCTGACTTTGGGTTTGGACTCTCCTTTCCAATTCTGTGTGTTTTTACTTCTTTGTTTTCCAGGTATTTCCGTAAACTTCTACAAACATCATTGGTATGCTTAGGAAACAAATCCTACAATCTGTACTTAATGTGTTTTATAGATGTAAAGTATAGCTTAGTTTTCTTAGATTATGTTCATACTTAGAGTTGTTAAAATGTTTGTAATTTATTCGTGTATATCTTATAAATCTAGTAGTCGTTTGTGGTATAGTAGTTACCTTGTTAGTGTTAGAGTAGATTTATGAGATGTTTTATTATATAGATAGAGCCCAAAAAGAGCACATGATATTAAACTAAAACCCATTTAGAACATTTATCTATTAAACAGTAAGATGCTATTGGGAATCAATGACTTTTGCTGATTCTTTAGCAACTTCTTCATCTATTACTGATATATATCAGTAAAGCTATAATTATCGAAATCGATGTTCTTCCAAGACAGTTACAGCTTAAGGCGGGCTTTAGTCTGCCTCACAATTCGCTTTCAATCATTTTGATCTACAGTATTTCTCTCACCATCTGACAATCTTAATCCTTTTCAGATCTTCCTTCACGGATTGTAACTACTTTTTTTTTCATCTCCCTTGTATCCTCAACTCTATCCATTTTTTTTTATGAAGAATTTCATAGGTCATTCTTTCTTTGTGCGTTTCATTTGACATTACAATCGCCTTGCTCAAAAAAAAAAAAAAAAACATTGCAGGCCAAATCGGCTCATAGAGTGGTAGGAGGTTAAAACACCCACATTTACAGAATGACAGTAAGGCAGTCCTATATGCCCGCCACCTTTATTCCCAAGGAAATATCCCTGCTATTCATTTCTGGTAGAAGCAAAGCACCCCAAGACCATGGTGGATCACTGGAGAAAATCCATGACCCCATCAGAGGTCGAACCCGCGACCTTCCGACTACTGCGCGTCCCGTAATAAATCTTGTAATATAATTAAAACCTTTGATTGAGGATTATTGCCACAACTATACTTCGTTCTATAATGTCTGACAAGAGTAGTAAACATTGCCGGCAAAGGAGGAAGAAGTATAACTGCTGTTCAACCAATGACAGAGGTCACATTCCACGCTTGTCTTGAATTTGGGCGGGGGTACAACGCTTCAGACCGCCCAACTTCAAGTCAAGCGTGGAGTGAGACCTCTGCCATTGGTTGAATAGCAATCACACTTCTCTCCTCCTCTGCCGGCAGTGTTTACTTCGCCTGTCAGACATTATGGAACGAAGTATAGTGTGTCTAGAGTTCCTCTGTGGGACGGCGGTAGCGTACATGTGGATACGCAGTCTTGGTCTCCATTGTCGGGAAATAGAGTGGAAATTATTGTCTCCCTTGCATAGAGAATGAATGTGCCTTCACTGTTTTCTGTTATCTTATACAGACTATGCTCTGTATTGACGTAATTAACAAAATCTGGCAAGAATAGGAACATATATTGTCCCCAAAAGGGGGACGTATAACTCTTCACTTACCTATCAGGAATTGAATCTGGTTCTGCTGGATCTGCAGCTGGAAACGTAGTAATTAAAAACATAAAGGATAGCTGCGTTCAAATATTAGAACAATTAATTCGAACGAATATCGATATCATTTTATATCGTTATGCAACACATTTAGTAGAATTATTAATGAGAGATGGTGACATAATATTAACATCTTAGCTTATATTTCATATAATTTTCTTGTAAAAATAGAATTTTGTATTTCCAATTAGATAAATGTTTTGAATGGGTTAAGTTTTTTAACTTTTAGGAACTTTCTTCAAATGTATACCCATAAAAGATTACGCAAGAATTACATGACCTACAAATATTTAAAAGAGCTTAATTACCAGTGTCTTAATATAATTTTATTGTCCATAAACTTTTTTGGAACATAAATACATATCAAGTATTATATTTTTGCTTTACCAAAATAACAGTTTAAATTATGTGATTCATAATTATCCTATATAATACTTGATACTTCCATTATTTATAATTTTATGAGTATAAGTGCGTTGAAATAAATTCTTAGTAAGCGATGTATTTATATTGCCATTTTCACTGACTATGTATGTTTAAAACAATAAATAAAAATTATTCTTTGTAACATAATTTATTTCTAATCCTGGGCAATATTTCATTTGGAAATTGTTAATGGTAAAGTTGTCTTACTTATTCCTCTCGATTCTTCTGCCTTAAGTTAAAACTGGTTACCGTAGGATTTTTAAACACTATTAAAAACATCACGATAATTTCATAACTTTTACTACATTGGGTATACTGTAAAGAAATATCCTGCTCTTTTATCTATTCTTGTGAGAATCATTGTCTGGCTGTCTGCTGTCTGTTTTTATTTTATTATCCTGCAGTGTTTTATTTAAAGATCCTCTGGTTTTTAGTTTCTTTTATTATTGTAATGAAACTCTGTTGTTTTCTTTGTTTTTTTGTTTTGGCCGTGGCATTTGCAGATCCTGAAGATGGGCAGTATGAATCGTGTAAGTGGTTGTCAACTGACTTCCCCACCTAATGTTGTGTTCGCTCGCTCGCAATCCAGAGGTCAGACCTGTCGGTCGCTCTGGTCAGTTTGCCGCTGAGGTTGGTTTGGCTTCCCCTGTTCCTACTCCTCCCCCAATGCGATGCAAAACATGCATGGCCCTGCATGTATCATCTCTTGCTATGATCGATTATTGCATTGATAAGTTGCCTGGTCTTGATTCAGTTGTATGTCAGCTTACGACTGCATTGTAAATATATTTCTTTGCCTGCATCTGTATGAGGAAAATAAGTTTTGACTGAATGAGAATGTCATCTTGTGGATTTCATTAGGCCTACGTATTCGAAGCACATTTTGCATTCTGAAATACTCTGATTTTGCAAGTTAATCCCTTGTTTTAGTGCCCAGAAGAAAATATGTGGAAAAATCAATTATGAAATAAACATTTTATCAACCGTTGTTGAAATATATAGGCCTACAAGTTAGCCATAGGGCATGCATGAGAGAAACACGAAGGTGATACATAAGAGGCATAATTTTAATGTAAAATCAGAAGGAAAATGTAATTTGGAATAATCCCAAGTTAGTAAGATTGGGTGCCTAGACGAATCACCCTATATTATTTACGCAGTATGTAATAGTAATTGCAGAAATGTGTAAGCATTGCTGGTATATAATATCTGACGTTATTGTGATCTTTCTACAAAGCGTTCCAGCGATAAGTACCGGTTTTTCTCCGGCCGCTGGGTGGCACGGTGCTTGAGCGACCGCCGGCAACCGGGCCCTTAAACTCACAGCTCTTCACTGAATTAAAACTTACATGCATACTTACTAACCATAATATGTAGTATTTAACATTAACTATTATGTATTATATTAATTACAGAATTTTGTACTCAACCTCATGACAGTAGCTGCTGGAAGTGTTGATCATTTTGCGCTGTACAGAGTTCACATCGCCGTCACTAGTTTTTAAGTATTTACAAAATGAGGCTATTCGGTGCGCATGTTTTCAGTTATTTTGAAATAACTCTGCAAGTTTTTATCACATAAAATTGAATCTAGGCTGAAATGAAAGACAATTAAATTATCTTTAACCCTCACATGGTATCTGTGGGTCAGTATAGACCCACAGGGATGTTATTTTTATATTTTCTTGTAGTGTACACATATTTTCCGGATCACTCGTGGTATTCTCAATCCATATTCAATTGTATAGTCCACACCTGTGGAGTAACGGTCAGCGCGTCTGGCTGCGAAACCAGGTGGCCCGGGTTCGAATCCCGGTCGGGGCAAGTTGTCTGGTTGAGGTTTTTTCCGGGGTTTTCCCTCAACCCAATACGAGCAAATGCTGGGTAACTTTAGGTGCTGGACCCCGGACTCATTTCACCGGCATTATCACCTTCATAACCTAGATGTTGATACAGCGTCGTAAAATAACCCAAAATAAAATCAATTGTATATAAATATGCACAAGTGAGATTGTGTCTGTGCAAACATTGTTATGATAAGATATGGGTCATTTTAGACCCATAGATACGGCGATGTGAATTGTAATAGCGCAAAATGGTCAACACTTCCAGCAGCTACTGTCATGAGGGTGAGTACAAAATTCTGTAATTAATATAACATTTAATAATTAATGTTAAATATAACATATTATGGTTAGTAAGAATGCATGTAAGTTTTAATTCGGTGAAGCGCTGTGAGTTTAAGGACCCGGTTACCGGCGGTCGCTCAATCACCGTGCCTCCCAGCGGCCGAAGAATAAACTGGTACTTAACGCTGGAACGCCCTGTATATCTTACTTGGTATGTCTTATAAAAAATATGTATAGTTTCGCAATAGATGTCTCAAATTTGTTTAATGAATGAAAGTAATATAAGCTTAAATACCTACTTTAAATTGAATTAGTTTGGATTATGGTGAGAAGTTTTTGATCACTTAAATATGAATACAACATTGTGGAATGGTCATTAGCTAAGTTAGAGAAGTAAAATGAAGTTTGTCACCATATACATTTTTGTAGTTCATAAAATTGTCTATACCGTAAAATGTTCATTGGGTAGGTACCTACTGTTTTATTGGTTACGTATGCCAAGTCAGTAATTTAATTAACAATTATTATTGCATAATTCCTTCTGTCTATATTTTATAAATAATTAAATCATTTAATCAAATATTAGGTATTGTACTTGAATAACTTTTAAATTTTTACATTTCATTAATTAAAGAAAGTAAATGTTAATGCGTTTGTATTATTAATATGCGTTTAATCTGCTTGATGGACTATAAAGTTTCGTTAACAGTATTACTGTAATAGTAGAAAGAAATAAATGAAAGAACATCGAACTATTACTTCTGTGTGACCATGAGTCAGAGGGGAAAGTTGAATAAATATGAAATGTTAATAGAAATGTGCTGAACTTTAGTGCACTTACTTTTGTGAATAGTGGAGGAAGCAATTCTGTTTCCATAACTTACGCATTTTATATAATAAAAATATTACATTTCTTATACAGGGTGTTATGAAAGCATTCAATATTTGAGAGATGGTAGAGTCATCAAAACAAGAAAAAAGTGTAATAAACTTGTATCCTATAATGATAATTAATATGTTCCTAGATGTGAGTACTTGTTCGTCAACATCATAGGAGATGCTAATTGTGATTTCTATTAAAAAACGTTCATTATTCTGAAAGGCGGTAGTAATAATCAAAACAGGAAAGAAGTATAACGCATATGGGTCTTATAATTAATACAGAGCGTTCGCCCACGGGTGAGGCCAGGAAAGCGGCATGTACTGATACGCCGCTTTGTGCGCGCAGTTGTTGAGACACGCTCGACAATCAAGGACATCAAGGTCGACAAGTTATCAGTTGTGAGCCAGATGTTGCATTATTTAACACGTACAGTGCAGTTTCTTGACACAGTTGCTTAAATATTCAGCGTGTGTGTAAAATTTGTTAACAATTCAAAACGCAAAATTCACGCTTGAACAGAGAATTTTTATGTATGATGCATATGTGAAAACAGAGTCATGTAGAGTGGTGCGTAGGCAATTTGAAGTGAAATATTCGGGTGCTCCAATTCAGGATAGAGAAACTGTTAAGACGTCTTGTTAACAAATTAAGGAAAAAAACAAATGCTACAATTCCTAAGCGAAAACGAAGAGTATTGACGGGAGAAAAAATTGATGAAATCAGTGCATAATTTACATGCTCTCCTAATAAATCTCTAAGACGTATTTCACAGGAAGTTAGTGTTTCAAAAACATCAGTCTTTACTGCTGCTAAACGTTTCAAAATAAAACTCTACAGAGTATAGTATAGAAAGCGGAAGCTTACGGATAGACGATTCCCGCAAGCGACACCGCAGGCAGGCCGCTTTCCTGGCCCCACCCGTAGGCGAACGCTCTGTATATTCCGAGATGTGCGTACTTGGTCATCAATATCATTGCCACAATTATCTTTTTTTTCTTCTTCTTTTTGGTAAGCGGGAATGACATCTGAATTTTTGTGCGTATGTAATTTTCCTCAATTAAAGTCTAATACTATAATTCAAGCTGGTCTTGTTTAAACAGATTCGTTAAGTAGTTAGTTTCGTTTGAGAATGTGAAACGCAGTTACATTTTTCTTTTTGTGGTTTGGTATTTAGGTTCGATAGGTAAACCACAAAGATAATACTGCTCTTATCAGTATGTTCTCTGGCAGTCTATTGGAAGATAGTAGTCTGAATCATACTAAAAAGAAAATTTTTATTTCTTTCTGTGACTCATGAAATACTTACTCATAAGACTTTTAATCATGCACTTGGTTATAATACAGTATAATGAAAATAATGATCCTTCCATTGAAATTTTTCATAACCGAAGCTGGGCGTTGTTGCCGCATATTAATTACATATTACGCTCTAATGCAAAGGTATCATTGTAAACTAACTTTAACAAAACTAATATAAAATGGAACTAATAGCAGCTCGCTTAATTTCCCATGTTTAGAATTATGACTGTGGTGACACACTATAGCTAATTTAAACTAATATCCCATTCTGAAATAGTAATTTTATAAGATGTTATTTTTCGCAAGCACTGGAAGATTTTAGAGAATACTGGAGGATTTTTAATTGGTGCCGATGTGATCAAACAGCTATAAAATATGTACAGTAGTGGCAAAAAAAAATCCAGACCGATCCTTGTAGCTAATTTCAGAGCCTTGTTCATTCCAGAGCACTATAGACTGGTAACTAAGACTTTCGTGGTTCGAATCCTGCCTGGAAAGGAAACTTTTTTTGTTCCTTATTCAAATTTATTCCCAATTCTTTTCGATTGCAGCGATATTTTACTGCGTAATTAACTTATTATTCCCAGAACATGAATTTTACCAGCAACCGAAAAGTATTTGGAATAAATTTGAATAAGAAACAAAAAAAAAAAAAAAAAAGTTTCCTTCCCAGGCAGGATTCGAACCACGAAAGTCTTAGTTACCAGTCTATCGTGTTCTGGAGTGGACAAGGCTCTGAAATCAGCTACAAGGGTCGGTCCGGTTTTTTTGCCACTACTGTACTGCAATTTAAATTACAGTAAAATGAACATACGATTGTAAATTTATCAATCACTGATATTTGTAACGGCAGTCTTTTTTTTTTCTTCTTTTTGTCAAGGTTCATTCCCATTGTGAAGAGACTAATGGAATTCGGATTAGCCTTTTGAAATAGTGTAGGTTTTTCCCTTCTTCTATAAAAGAAGGCTACCGTCCTTCTGAAAACTTCTCAAAACCTCCAACATGGAAGACCAGATTTGTGTAAAACTGTGAAAGAAAAACAATGTGAACAAAAGTCGTAATAATCATAACAACATTGTATGCCGCCATGGTGGTATAGGGACTAGAGCTCTGGACTTATAATCCTGTGGACCCGGGTTCGATCCCCGGTTTACCTCCGATTTATAACTCTGTTGGGCAAGTCCATGGTCCAAGTAACACAGGGTTTTTTTCCGGGAACTCCGGTTCCCCTATGACATCCCAACAAATCTCCATCATCTCATCTTATCGCAGGTGTAGCGTAGAACAGCTTCCTATGGCGCACCCTAGGAAACTCTATCTGTGAATTGATCTAAGTAACTGGCTTCATATGGATGAATGACGTAAGTAGAAGAAAAAAACATTGTTACAGGCCATATTTTATGTTGGTCCCGCAATAAGGGCGAAAAGAAGTCTTACATAAATGCAGAAATAATTGTAACAATGTTGGCCAGCTTAGCTCAGCCAGTAGCGCGTTTGCCTGCTGATCCGGAGCTGTGTTCGGGCGTGGGTTCGATTTCCGCTTGGGCTGATTACCTGGTTGAGTTTTTTTTTCCAAGGTTTTTCCCAACTTTGAGACGAATGTCAGGTAATTCAATGGCGAATTCTCGGCCTCATCTTGTCAAGTACTGTCTTGCTCTCACCAATTCCATCGACGCTAAATAACCTAGTAGTTGATACAGCATCGTTAAATAATCGACTGGAAAAAAATGGTGTTAACCTAATCTAATCTATTATGAAATAGCAAGTTAATGTTAAGAAATAGTCGACATTATAAATGGCGGTGAGAGAATATGTCTTTTTCTCTCTCTCTCCTTTTTCATCTGAAGTCTTTCTGGATGACATTGATGTAAACCAGTGTTGAAGGTGATTCATTACATTGTAGAATGTTGGAATTTTATTGCAAAATCATTGACTCAGTACATGATGTAATTTAAATTTGCAGAGGAATCCAGTGTTTCATTCATAGACAAATAATTTCAGGCGTACTTCTCTTCTCGAGATACTCGTAAACCTTCCTACACCGGTACCATTATTTCTCCCACCTCCACATAATAGTTTGATAGTGACCTGTCAGCTACAAAATGTTCATGTCGTCTTTGAGAGTAGATAGATGTGAGTGTTAACTGAAATAGGTAGTTTTGTCAGATCAGCTGCGTATCAATTATAATGCTGCTGTTTACTTTGTCACTTGAGAATGTAGAAAAATAAAAATTCGCGGGTCTAGCATAGTGTGCCGAGTAGACCACCACAGAGCTGGCTTCAGATGAAACTCTGCAATGCAGTGTTTTGCTCTGCCAGAAGGATCACACTGCAAACGTTTCTGTCCTTCCTAAATTCTCGAGTGACAAATAATCAGCAATACTGGAAGAGTATCTGTCAAAATGCTACTATCTAATTTCTGCCCATTGTTTAACATTACATGACTTCTAAGTTTATGAAAAGACAAATATAATATAATTATTTAGAAAAGAACGGAGTTGGCTTAAATCTTGTTAGAATGTTTATTTATAAATATTGCCTTTCTTTTCGCAAGGTTTGTTGAATAGTATTCTTATAGAATATAAGTATATAATTTTGAATATTTATTTCACTTTTTAATAAGCTATTTAATGACGCTGTATCACCTACGGTCAAAGAAATATATGAAGGAAAGCATGGAAAAATAGAGACAATGGGAGGCAAATTTGGAATTGACCTTTCGAAAGGAAGGCACGATAAGATGATGATGATGATAATGATGATTATGATGATGATGATGGATTAGTGTGTCACTGCAGAACTGGGTAACATTGTCATCTATACACTTAAAACCAAAGCAATAAACAAGGCATTTACATATACAGAGTGCACCTTAAGTAATGTCATTAATTTCAGGGAGTTATTCTTTGAGATACTACAAACAAAAAGAGTGTAATACAGTGTTGCTCGTTTTTGCTTCCTTTTCGAGATGAAAATTGTTTTGTAGGAAACATTTCATAGCATATTTTGGGAAAGCCATTGATTTAATTCCCATTATGCTTGTCAATTTAAGAGAGCAGTGTATTATGATAATAAATGATTGAAGGAATTTTTGTTTTGTCCTTTAAATATTCAGAAATTTGATCTGAACTAATATAACAATTTAACATTTCTTTTTAGAACGAAAATTTACATTTTTTCGGATCTAATTTTGCATATTTAAAGGACAAAACTGAAGTTATTTCAGTTATTTATTATCGTAATATACTGCTCTCTTAAATGGACTGAGCATATTGGGAATTAAATCAACGGCTTTCCCAAAATACGCTATGAAATGTGTCACGCAAAACAATTTTTATCTCGAAAAGGAAGAAAAAACGAGCAAAATTGTATTAAACTTTTTTGTTTGAAATGTCTCAAAGAATAACCTCCTGAAATTAATGACAGTCATTATTTACGGTTCAGCCTGTATTTTTCACATTACAGAAGCTCTTATTACATAACAATGTAACACAGCGTCTATTAATATACTAAAACTTCATACCATTTAACCATTAAAACCTGGTGGATTTTCCTTGATCTCACGAATTATTTTGATACACTACCTAATTTATTGTACTTACGCTGCTAATGTTTTCAAACTAAACTTTAATATCCTCAACCTCTCCTATTCCTAAAAACGCAATTTCCATGTAAGATTGGTGTACAGTGTCTTTTGCTGATTTCAAAACGAAGTCGTCAAAGAAAATGTAAGAGTTTACACATCATGGAGTGATCTGCAGTTGTTTGCTGTTCCAGGCAATGGAAGCATGGAGAATGGAGTGTCTGATGCATGCCATAGTTTAGATATTGAGTGGTTTCGTTCTTGCTGTGCCTTTAATGAAGTTGTGTGGTTTTAAACGAATGTGTAAATTCGTGTGTGTTATTTGAATGATTGTAATAATATTTTTCATCACGCTGATCTAGGATTACATCTCCAGCATTTCTTTTTAACTTCGTGACGTTGACAGGTTATCAACACAAAGGTTTGTGTTTTGTGAGATCCATGTTGATGATGCTGTTAACAAGTTATCATGTGACTGTTTTGAATGTACACAAGAAAAGACATTACAGTGTTGGTTACGTGTATTGTACAGAATGATTCACGAGGAGTTACCGACACTTACGGAGCAGATTTTCGAAGACATTTTGAGCAAAAAATGTCACATAAATATGGGTCCTATTCTCAATATTTTCAGAGTTATACTAATTTGAAGTTGTTTGTAAAATACCTTTTTTATTTAGTTCTAAGGGTTAAATAATATTACAGATAGAGAAGAACTATTCAGAAGTATAATTTCTTTAATTGGCTAATATGAATATTATTATATATTATTACGATGTACCGAAGTACATATGATATTTCAATACAGAAATTCTGCGTCATCATGTGATGATGGATGTGATGACGGAATAAGCGCCGTTTTGAATCACAAAGTAAGTATTTTTCGCATATCCGTCGGATCCCGGCCACTTAGTCACTCATAACGAGTGCACCTCTGCACATGTGTGGACATTGTGCCACTGTCATACATCTATGACGCGGTGCATGAGGGTAGGCCACTAGAGGAACCCAAGAGGTGGAACTTAAACTGAGAGGATTCAATCCGACACCGGGATGGGAATCCTGTGTGGCTTAGTGGATAGAGCGTCAGCTGAAAACCCGGGTTCAAATCCCGATGCGGAGAGAATTTCGCTCTGTTCCATTCATCCATCATAATATTATGAAGCTAAAAATGTGTTGTGAATTCCATAGTTGCTTCGTATAGAATTTTTTTTTTTATTTTTTACTACAAAATTAGATTTTTCTTACGTACTTATCACAACAATTGTTACTGTACATTAGGATGCAAAATTGAACTGTAAAGAATCAACTTGCTAGAAGTCATGTGATTTTGCTACAATTGTGATAAGCGCGTAAAAATAATGTAATTTTAGTTATGAATTTAAAAAAAAAAAATCTGTACAAAGCAACTAAAGAATTAACACAATTTTAACTTCAGAATATTATGTAGAGATTAATTTTTGGTCCTATACACATTAACAAATTCAGAATACTAATTAATTAAATAAATTATACTTCTGAATAGTTCACTTTCTATTTGTAATATTCTTTTAACCTTAAAACTAAATCAAAAAGGCATTTTACAAACAACTTCAAATTAGTGTAACTCTGAAAATATTGAGAATAGGACCTATGTTTGCTTAGAGTGTCTTCGGAAATACATTCTGTAAGTGGCGATAACTCTTCGTGAATCACTCTGTATATCTAATATCGTATCAGATTGGCTGCTTCTGTCCCCTACTTTCAGAAACACGTTTAAAGTAATTTTTAAAGCAAATTTTATAATCACCTCCATTCATTCCTGATCAATTAAATTTGTAAACTGTGTATCGAGCTTTCATTCCATCCAGCGTACAACTCCCTCATGATCGGATTTGGAAAGTGATTTTCTGTTATTCTTTTCAAATAATACACTGTATTCAATTTTTTCAAAAATTTTATTGTGTATTAGTGTTAACTTGTATCCTGTTATAATCAAGAGATTCAATTTATTGGCAAATCTCTTACACACTTCATATTCGAATCGCCCAATTGCAAGGTTATACTTGCGTTGCTTTTCAGTCTTCTTAGACATGTTTTGATCGTGTACAGAGGTCTAGTCACTTCGATGAATGTAATTGGTTTATGTCTACATTTCGGATTAAAATACATGACATTATTATTGCTCTACTCTTACTACTAGACTACTACTAATACTACTACTACTACTACTACTGCTGCTGCTGCTGCCTTCGTCATCGTCGAGCTGAATTGCACCTGTTGGGAGAACACCAAATTACGGATTTAAAAAAACGTTTTCGATCTCTGGGCGTATCAAGGAATTTTTCTTCTCATTCAAATTGAAGACAGTCGCATTTATTTTTCAGTGGAATGAGTACAGCTTAAAGTGTGTGCCGACAATGTCCTCCTTTCTGCCACCATCACATTTTGGGAACATCACCTCGCTGTTTTATGTAGCCTACCTATATGGCACGGAGAAATAAAGTGTAACGTGATACAACAAAGGCTGGAGTCTAATAGAAAAAAAAAACATTATTGAGCAAGATAGGAAATTAAGCATTGTTCTTCTGCTTCTAGTGGTTATTCCATCTATTCTTTGATTTCTACAATCACGTCTTCGATCAAGTTTGTTTCAACGCATTCAGAAATGTTTGTTTCCTTTTATTTAGGGAAATATATCACGTAATTCCTTTCCAGCAGTCACAAACTGAAAAGAAGTTGATTCAGTCTACAAAGAAAAGCTATTTTTCTCTTTGCTAATGAGATGGACCTGAAATCTCTTAGTCACTGATAAAATAAGTACAGTACAAAGAGTTTCTTGAGTTGAAAAGTGGCTGAAGCGTAACTGACCACGTACAGGCTTCTTGCACGAGTATCACAATCAAGAAAGAAGAGAGCTGTAGCTGCCTATAATCTTATGTCCTGTGCCTTTACATTACATGATATTAATAGTGATATTTTTAATGAGACATATCTACTGAAATACTTCACTTTTTGTTTTTATAGTGCTCATAATAATATAATTTATGGGATGAGATTTAAAGTTTTGAAAACTGTGGGAAGTACCACTTTTCCAATTCACTGCGGGCTAAAGCAAGGGGATGCACTATCACCTTTACTTTTTAACTTTGCTCTAGAATACGTCATTAGGAAAATCCAGGAAAACAGATAGAGTTTCGAATTGAACGGGTTACATCAGCTGCTTGTTTATGCGAATGACGTGAATATGTTAGGAGAAAATCCACAAATGATTAGGGAAAACACGGGCATTTTACTTGAAGAAAATGAGATAGGTTTGGAAGTAAATCCCGAAAAGCCAAAATATATGAGTATGTCTCGTGATCAGAGCATAGTACGAAATGGATATATAAAAATTGGAGAGCAAGTACGAAATGGAATTATAAAAATTGGAAATTTATCCTTTGAAGAAGTGGAAAAATTCAAATATCTTGGAGCAATAGTAACAAATATAAATGATACTTTAGAGGAAATTAAACGCAGAATAAATATGGGAAATGCATGCTATTATTCGGTTGAGAAGCTTTTGTCATCTAGTCTGCTTTAAAACATATTGAAAGTTAAATTTATAAAACAGTTATATTACCGGTTGTTCTGTACGGTTGTGAAACTTGGACTCTCACTTTGAGAGAGGAACCGTGGTTAAGGACTTAGATAGGAGGATAATATTAAAAATGTATTTGAGGGCGTGGGATATGATGCTAGGGACTGGATTAATCTTGCTCAGGATAGAGACCGATGCGATGGTGGGCTTATGTAAGGGCGGCAATGAACCTCCGGGTCCCATAAAAGCCATTTGTAAGTAAGTGGGAGTTTGCTTCATCATGTTTAATATTTACTATGAAGATGAAGTGAATATAGCTGTATACTTTTGGAGTGTGTGCATCACACGCATTTCTATTAATGTGTTTCAGTTTAATAGTTATTGGTAAGAATGCGTAGAAGCCATTATGTAGGCTTGGAATGATATAAGATTACTTTGCATTATAAAAATAGAAGCTGAAAGCATGTGGCTATATGTAGGATTTTGCTTTAAATTTCATTTATGATGTAAACTCACGTTTAAGCGTCTGTCATTTATTGAATATTCTGTTAGGTATTTCGTGTTAAAAAGATAGAGCTTTGGAATAATATTTACGTAGGAAATAAAAAATTATTGTAGTTCTTGATATGGAAAGTCATAGATGTACATAAAAATGCATTGTCTTGTACATTCCACTGTTAAGTATATGAGTTAATTAATTTTGAATGTTGAGTCATGAGCCACTAAAATGTTGATGATAAAATTTGTTAACATTTCAAAACTGTCCTTGTGTATAAAAAATGCATAGCTTTGCTAATCTTTTTATAAAATGTAATATTTGTATCTTGATTATAATTCGTCCAATATCACGAGCTTTAAAAACTGTGATTTAAATATAATATTTATAAGGACTTTCGTTATAATGTGTGTATTTATTGTAGCAGTAATATTTTAAACAGAAATCACACTAGAGGTTTTGATTTATCTAGAGAAAGTATATAAAGAGCAGAAGAAATAAAGTACTCTAATACAATAAAATAGCTATTCATTGACTTACTAAACTTCTATTTCACTAATGTTAGTTTCACCAAAGCGTTTGCTCGGAGCCGCTATTTTCAGTTGACTGTCTATGCGGGAAATAAATGACGATCGCAAAGCATGTTTTATAGTATCGTAAAGAATTTGCAGTTTGAAATGTTGGCAAACAAAAAAAAAACAAATGCTAGGGAAGTGATAAAATTGTAGCGATAAACTGCCATTATTGGTTGAAACACGTCTTTCGTACTGTTTTATTGGTCAAAAGTAGTATGACGTAGTAAAAGTGTAATAGATTAATTTCCTCGATGAAGTAAATGAAACAACAGTGAAGCAGAATTGGTTGAAGTTAATAAATAAGCCAGAGGATATTTTATACAGTAGTGCTCTTCGCTTCCATTTAGAAGTCATCATCATCATGATCGTCATCGTCCTTATCATCATTGTCATCGTCATTATCATTACTCAACGTCATCATATCATCATCATATGTCATATTTTATGAAAGCATCGTCAGCAGTATCACCACGTATTTGCATATTTGTTACGCCATTCTTTGCCAAGGATGGACCATTTTATTTCTGTTTTTAAAGTTCTAAAACTAAATAAAACATTAGTTCAAATTTCTGTTATATATTAAGACACAGCTTTTAATGTTGAGAAATTTTATTTTGGTCTGTAACATTCATTATTGGCGAGGCTGATTTGTATATGCGTAAAAGCAGGAAATTAACATTTTTAATGCAAATTATTGAAGTTGGACTTCATAAATAGCTCATATCTGAAATTCCTTAGGAAGAGGAGGAGATTTTTTTAGTACCAGAAATGAATTTCCCATTAATCCCACCATCGGGATTTATCACTGTATTGTAGAAACAATCAAGTAAAATTTGGATTGACGTAAAGTAACAATAATTTCAATTATGTGATTTACTAAAATTTTGAGCATTTCTTCTTCTTCATTACTCGGCATACAGTTAATGATGATACAAACAAAACCAAAAGAACTTCGGATAGTAGCCCACTATGCATAAAATTAATATTTTGAATGGACTATCCTCTGAGCTTATAAAAACAAGTCCAACATCTTAGTATATAAATGTCAAGTTTATTTCTGTAGTAGGGTAAAGGTTGGTAATATTGTGATAGTTCTTTCTGAGAATTTATAACAATTTTACTGAGCGAGAGGAAGATCAGTTTTTTTTTTTTTTTTTTTTTGCGTCAACGTATTAAGGGAATGTTCGTGGACAAGTTGTTGCACAAAACCGGTTCTTCTCTCGCTCAGTAAAATTGTAATAAATTCTAAAAAAGAACTATCGATAGTACTCGTATCACACTTTACCAACCTTTACCCTATATGTTTTTGAGAACTTACATATTGTACATATTCATATCCCAATAATCTCTCAATCTATTTATTTTACCATGATCTGTAATAATGGAAATATTTTGGTAGTGTATATAGTAGGCTAGTGTTAATTGTATATAAATTGATTTGCATTATATACTTTCAAAGTATGTAGTATGGGATATACTGTATAAATGGGACAAACAATGTAAATATTCTATGCCTGATTGTATATTTGCATGACAGAAATTAGGCAATATTTTGCTAAATGTGATGTTAGAAAAATCATATAGTTCATAAATAAAACGACCTCAGGAGAACCGTTATAAAAGGTAATATACACGTATATTATTCTTAAGCATAGGCCTATACCAGCGTAATACTACAAATTAAGCGTTAAAAATGATGCAGTAAATAATTCGCTCGAAGTAAGTACTATTTAAATGTTGATTTCGCACTATAGGATTTGTATTGAGTCTGTTATAGAGAAAAGTGCCAAATTGTCACTTTTGAATTTTTCTGAACACACTAAAAAGGTATTACATTACAGTATTTCATTGACAATAATAATAACCATTTGTTCATTTACATTTCTTCCTTGTATGGTTAAAAGTGGAAGTCTTGAGTTCATGACTTCGGCATAAAAAATAACTTTCTTCTTTATAGGTATTGATAATTTTATTTTCGTCAAGAATTATTATCCTGGGTGTTTTTACACAGAAGTATTGTAAATAATAAAGTTTGTGTTTGAAGTACAAAGTGATGAAAATCCTGTTGAAGATGTTCATTCGACTTACAGAAAAATGTTGCCAAGACATTGTGTTTCGATGTCTACAGGTTTTATAGAATTATTTGATAATAAATTAATTATCTTGCATACATTTTTACAGTATGTAAAATACGATATACGTGAATAATCTTAGAAAAAATATTACTTTTGATCTTCTTCAAAAGGCATATTTTGTGGACACAGAAGAAGGAAGGACTCGAAATCCTAAGTAACTACAATAACGATGTACGATAATACATAGTAGAAAATCTTTTACTACTGTACTTTCCTTTACTGTTAAGTTCATCCTAATTTTGTTTGCATTTATTACGCTATTGATTATACAATAGGGGAGAGTCGGGTAGTATCGGACATCGGATAGTATCGGACAGTGCGTTTCTTTCATCTACCACCATATGGTAGTACCTGAATGACATGGTTACGTTTCTCTATGGGACATCACAGAAACGTAACCATGTCAATCAGGTACTATCATCGTGTGGTATATGAAAGAAACTCACTGTCCGATATTACCCGATGTCCGATACTACCCGACTCTCCCCTATATACTGTAATTTTTATTCACCTGTATGTTGGGACAAGTCATTCTCAAAATAAAATATGGATGCTAAGATTTTGTGCCAAATCTTCACCATCCACGATCCTGAAACCTATGATAATCCAAACAAATGCCACGTCTTTACTGTTCATATATGGACGTTCATGTTGTGTTGCGTAAAATGTTAGTTCTGTAATAAATGTCATACATCTATCCATATATCGACATGCAATGCAATGGAGTGCAATAAATAGTAAATACAGATTATATATTTAGCTCTGTATGAACCCAGTATATTGCCATGTGTGTGAATTTAGTAATAGTAATGTGTAGCTTATGTCGTATAAGAAACCACATAAAACATCTCATTACTGACGAGGTAAACCGTTTGTTTTCCGCAGATATATTGACTGTCTTGGTAACATTCACTTCCTGTGTTACACATTTACATGAACGGTAAAAAGTAAGTTTAAACTTGATAATAAAGAGTTTGTGCATAATATGAAACAGGAATGTTTTTTTTTTTTTACCTGCCCTCGAGTGTGTGATTGGTGTGTTTTGGGGATTTTTGCAAGTTTTGAGATACTGAATCGTGGAAAATATGTGATGCATTTTCCTTGCTATACAATGCATTGTACAGTTTATTTTTCTGAAAAATAATTGTTATTTTGCAGTGTGCATGAATTTTTGGCATCAAGATGCTCTGTGCTATATTTAATTCATTTTGTTCTTGTTTTTTCAACACTTTAAATGCTTTTGTGGCCAGTAACTTTTGCATAGTCACATTTTGAAGTTTCATACACAGTTGTTACTACACATTTTAAAATAAATGGCAAATATATATAGTTTTTCTTTTTTAAATCTTGCTGCAAATCAGAATATTAAAATATATTAAGCTATGTTTATAAATTAAATAATGAACTGTTACTTAAATTGTAATAATTTTTTTAAACTTATAGCTAGTTAGCCTCAGTATTTTTTTAACTGTTTACTGCAAATGCCTTTCAATAATTATTCCTATAATTACATTTTGCTAAATTACTCAGATGTTAAGAATAACTCCCCATATAATGCTTATTTAAAAAAATATAAATTGTACAAATTTAAATGAAGATCAGTTTTTCAGTAATGTATAAGGCAATCTATAAAATCATACTAAACTCTTTTCAAAGCGTTTTTGATAACTTCTTATTACTGTAATCCATTCTGTCTTGCCTTGATTGGAATTTTAGAAGTAAAATATATGATGGAAATTAAAAGTAAATAAAGCTCTCATTTTATTGACCTGGTGGCACGCACCATGGTAATACCATTTTGTATAACATTCCAAATAGTGTTAAAAATATTATTGGAGTTGCTTTACGAACAGTAGAAGTATAATGAGATTATTATTTTACGATCACATTTCTGGCAAAGGAACAGGTAAATCTAATGAAAGAGCTCCAAGTTTAAATTAATATCTATTTGGACTTAATATATTCTGAATATTAATGCATTTGTAGCTTATAAATGCATCAGAACTGGTTAGAATAAAATAACATTTAGTGTTACATTTTCCATAATCCTTGTATATACAGTCAGTCCTTAGAATGAAGATATTTGTCTCACTTGTATGAATAGACTTTAATTATTTTCGAGACATTGCATCGATAAAGCTGTTCACTAGCATCAATGGATTCACAGTAATGAGAAGAAAAATGACTGATCTAAGTATTGCTTCATACATCATAGTACAACAGATATATCATGCAGCATTTGCTGCTTAACGTTTCTAATTTATTGCTAAAAGCTTTTGCTTTTTAGTATGTCTTCTGATTTATTAGAAATGGATCATCAGTTGAAATTCATATTAATGTAAGGAAAGGTTTTATTTATTCATTTTTATAATGGACTGTTTCATTATCGGTACCTTAGAAATTATATTATTGCTCACCTGAGATATTTTGCATTTAGAATACCGGTATTTATTTTTTAAAATTGGAACTTAAAAATTGTAAATGTAATATTATTGCACAATTGAAATAATAAAGGTCAAATTTATGATTACATTTTACAGTCAAAATGAAATAAAGATATCTCAATTTTGAAGCCACAACATTTTAAACAGTACCTGATCTGGGAGTATATATTTCTGTGTATATTGTAGAGGTCATGTTACCAAGTGGTTAATATTTTTCTTAATCACTGTCTTCATTTTCTCAGTTACCGGTATTTAAATAAATTATTTGTAATCGAATTAATTTTCTTCTAAGATGATTGTATAACTGATGATCCTTTGAGTATAAATATGCGTATTGTAATTAACCATTGAACTGTGAGACTTTCGAAATTGTGAATAAGAGTAGTTAATGAAATGCAATATATGTTGTTAAGTCAGCTGTCCGAAGACAGGTTTGAACCTTCAGTGATACCAACAAGGCACCATTTATGAGGCAACTAGGCCAGGAGATAATGTGGTAGGATGGCCAAAAGTATTATATTTGTGATGGAATCTTTAGTAATGGAAAAAAATGGTTTAAATAATGCCATACCTGGCCATTGGAAATCAACCATCTTTAGTAATGAATTCATTATTCATGGAGATAACAGATTAAATTAATTATCTACTGTTAAATAGCTACTGTACCATACCTATTTACTTGTCATTTTAATACTACAGAAATTTGGAATCAGTAGTAGGATAAGAAATAGAGTATATTTGCTATATAAACTATTATGTAATTAAAGAATATTCTATACATCACATCCTCGTACATTAGTTATTGAGTATTTAAAATACTGAAAAGTTTTGCTTGGCAGAATCTCATAATCTCACAGTTCATTGGTCTCGTAGTAGCAAGTTTCTAATTTGTGAGATTGTGCTCTTTACAGCGGTTGACTCAAAGAATTTGATGCCTCCTGGAGAGGACGAGATAAAGGATGGACAATGGCTTGGTGTAACAGTACGCAGCATGGGACCTGGTAAAAAAGTCTTGGTAGGTAGATTTCATCTTCTTCATACAATCGTGAATTGGGGTAATAAGAGTTCATTTACTATTAAGTTATATCTATTACACTAAAAATTGTTCATTTATTCTCAGTAGTTGTAAATACCTTCGATTGAGCCTGCTTCAAGCAAACAAAGACACATTCTATCAGTGGCGGTTCCTCGGGGGAGGGAAGGGAGGAACGTCCTCCTCACATTTTTCTTTTTTGAAAGTAAATGCCAAATAAAATATGTGGCTTGAAATTGGAGGAAAATTCGATAAATTTTAAGTTCATAACTATAAGAAAAACCCGGTTGAATGAGTTTTAAATGACGCGCGCTCAAGTGCTGCTAGAAAACTGTGAGAAAGATGCGAGATTGTTTGTGTTGAGGAACGCCAATCCATTCCTCCTTTACTGCAGTTAACACACATAGAGCTCTAAACACACACACTGCTGTGAACACTCATAGACAACAGCGCACTAGCGGCCAGAGAAAGAAGCAGAGTTTTAAAGCAAGTAAATGAACGGATAGGGAGGATATCCTCCTCTGACTCAGCGCATGGGCGGGAAATAGAAACCGACTGGTCGTGCAGCAAGCTCGGTACCGTTGCCATCTAACGATGTTGCATTAAACCAGACTATAACACATCTAGGAGGAGGCACAATAAAATCAGTTTTAACGCAAAGCTATGAAAGACACCATATAAACTTTTTTTTTTTAATTATAAACCAAAAATATTATTCATTGCACTTTATATAGGCTACTATTCATAGTTTGAAACTTTCAAGGATATTTGAAAGTTAAAGTCGGGTTTCTATAAAACAAAGAGGAAGTAAGTAGTTAGTTCTACGTTAGTTTCGCAGATCTTTTTGGCCCCATAAATTCTCTTCCATTCATTGTCTACTAGACAGGGCAATAGCCAAATTGTCAGTTTTGTACAGATATATTTGAAATTGAAAGTAGGTACTCCAAACTACATTATTTTTAACATAAAAATTAATCGGCCACCGCCAGCTTTGAACAATAATGGTAGTATGACTTTACAAGAACTGACATCCTTCAAAAGCATGTGATACTGAACTTGTAAAACGTATATGTGGCAACACAGACCACGTGGATGGGTGCAGTGTTCTCACTTTCCTCAGATTATTTCTCATTCCCATTTCCGTAAAACGGTTCCGATTACGTGTTAGTAGCTGTAATCTCTTCCAATGCGTGTGATGCTGTAATGTGCTCGAAAAATGCTGCGAGGTTGTGAATTTCCTTGTAATTGTTAATTTGTGCAATTATTCAACAAAGAATGGAAGTGAAAACATAATATATTTTGGAAAAATTAGGAAACTCAGTTTACAAGAACAGATTATTGCTATACAAAAGGGAAGGCCAACCCTAGTCTTACATGTATGCATGTAGGCTAATTTGTAGCATGTTTCATTCAAGAAGGTGTCATTTCGTTCTGTTAACTTCTTTCCTCCTCTTAAGAAATACGCAGGAGCCGCCACTGCATTCTATAGCTACTTGATTACCCAGAATACTATAAATCACGTGTGTTAAGAATTTTAAAAAGTCATTATTCTTTATGCAGATATGGCAAATAATAATTGATCTAAAACTGTAAGAAGATTGAAAATATATAGGGCTATCAGTTTTAATAGTTATGATCTATTTTATTGCCATTAAGTAGAATAAAATAGTTTTATACTCATTTTAATTTTTGAACAACGTCTTTTCTGCATTATTGGATGAATTGATATAAAAATTTTACCATGGTATACGTCGCTATTCATTAGGCCTACTTGTTTGATATTTTTATAATTGTATTTTCCCATAAGGAAAAGATTTAAGCTTTCAGAAAATTATCTTTAAATTTAGAATCTGAATATTTCAGATCTGAGATTTTGTATTATTAAAAATTACACTCAAATATAATGACCTAGTGTTATTTACAAATTCTGTTATGTTTATAGTAACATGTATACCATGTGTAAATATCTTTCTGTGTTCCAAAATTTCTTGAGCTTTAATATTCCTTCTCCACTCTCTTAGTCTGCTCAATCCATTTCTTCCAAACCTTTCTCCCTGATCATCCTAATGTGCATTCATGTATTCCTAGATCGGCCTATTTTCCTTCTACTGTGTAGCATCCTTTCTAAAATCTTCCTTGGTAATCGTTGCTTTGACATTCGTCTTACGTCCCCGTAGTACTCTAATTGCCCGTATTTTACAAAATTTAACCAGGAATTTTGAACATTAATTTCCAGTCTAATGTTTCCATTTCGTATTTTTTTCCAATCTTAGAATGTCCTACTGAGTGTCTCAAATAATAAATTTCCGTTGAAACTTGTATTTTGGTTTAATTGGCAAGTTTCAGCTTCGTATGTTACTGAACTTCGAACTTGTGATACATTGTGGTACATTTTTGAACTTGTCTTAATGTGTGTAATCAATGTAACATGATTAAAGTATGTAGTGCTATTTGAAAAATTGATGACGCCACGTGTATCTTGTACCATAATGTAGTTACATGCACCAAATCTCCATACTCATGTTAGCCTCTCGTTCTAACATAACGCTCAAAAACAAAAATTCCAATACCTATCCAAACAAAAAAGTTATAATAGATGCACAAGATAAATGGGACACTCTATATATGTATAGCATTCTGCCCAAGGACGGTCCTTCACTGCAAACTCAACATACTCCAATATTTCCTATTTTCCGCCTTTCTTTTAGTATCTGCATATGATCCATATATCTTAATGTTGTCTATCATCTGAATATATATACAGGGTGTTTCAGAATAACTAATTTTCAGATGTAGTAGAGGACACGTATTGAAATATTTTCTTTCGTAATAGTGTTCAGATGTTGAGACTTAACGATAATTTCGAAAATTCTAATCGGAGAAAGCAACTTGTTTATTTAATTTTGATGGGTATATAGTAAATTATTCAAATATTTTGAAAATGGTACCGATTTGAAAAAAAATGTAGGGCTATATAAAAACTCTTCAAAATTATAGCTTCATTAGCATTGCCGTAAGCTCCTCCATACGCCATATGCATGTCCGCTAATTCAGCATTATTGTAAACAGATCTGACAGAAATTATTTTGTGACCTACAACGAAAAGAAATTAACTTCAATTGTTTCCATGCTAATGGGGTAGCTGAAAAAAATTACATAATTAGAACGATAATAAGGTGAGTGAAGAGTTTTAACTTTTACCGTATGACCTCCCGATCAAGGAAACTAATTTTAAACGTCATAATATCTTAGCATGGTTTCTTTTGGGAGGGTAGTAAAGTTGGGAGATCCGTGTCGTAGATTTACGGCACATAGAAGTTCTCCCTGATAGAGGGCTCTAGTCAAAGTTTGTCGACTATTTCTTGCTGACATTGAATTTCGACACAATATAACTTCTGCAAGTGAAGTCGCTATTAAAATAATGAACTACTACCGGTCGTCTTTTTTTCATTCTGTACACAGTTCCATACTCATTCTCATTATATTCACATTTTTTGTTGCAGGTGTGTGCCCATCGCTATATGAGAAAAGGTTCTGATTATCAGTGGGGTCATGGCCTTTGTTACACACTTTCTCAATTCTTGGACTACGATGAGACATTTGAACCTTGCAAAGGCAGGCCTACCAACAGGTACAGTTTGTTCTTAAATATAGAAATGCATTGTTACTGACAATGGATTGGATAAATTGTTACATGCAAAAATGCTGCCTAATGCGTGAAGAATGATGATGATGGTGACTGGCAATTGATTGTCATTGTTAGCCACCGGCGTGGCTCAGTCGGTTAAGGCACTTGCCTGCCGGTCTGAAGTTGCGTTCGGGCGCGGGTTCGATCCCCGCTTGGGCTGATTACCTGGTTGGGTTTTTTCCTAGGTTTTCCCGAACCGTAATGTGAATCTATGGCGAATCCTCGGCCTCATCTCGCCAAATATCATCTCCCTATCACCAATCTCATCGACGCTAAATAACCTAGTAGTTGATACCAATAACCAACTAAAATATAAAAAAAATTGTCATTGTTGTTTTGCTGTTTCAGGGCGCATGAACAATATGGTTACTGTCAAGCAGGAACTAGTGGTTTACTTTTGGATGACACAGCTATCATTGGCACCCCTGGGCCTTACACATGGCGTGGGACAGTATTTATCATCAGTGTGTCTGAAAATTATCTGAATCGTGACAAGACCATCTACCACGGACCATTGTTAGACAATGAATCACCCGTCGACAAGTATAGCTATCTTGGTATGTATTTTAATTATGAATGTGTTGTTAGACATTGCATTAAAGTAGGTAGAGTTATTGTAATCTATTAATTGATTTAAAATTATTTTAATTAGTTTTATTTTTTATTTCTGTTGCGAATACAATATACATGTACTGACAATTACATCAATTGTAAACATCTTAGAAATTTCCATGTCTGTAGATACATTTTCATATAGCCATACATTATTTTTGTAGTAGTCATGCTCCTTTGTGAATAATTTATTATTATTATTATCATTATCAAGTTTGCAATGCTAAAGCACCTTTCTTGCCCAAAGTTTTCTTCTCCACATTTCTCTCTTTTCCCACTCTGCATTATTCTCATTCTTCTTCTAATCGTTTCTGTTTATTTACATTTCTTTACTAATTTCTTCCGTCCTAACCCGCGGTGTTAACCTTTCCCCCTTCCTGTAGATATCCATTCCAATATCTGTCTCGGTAGTCTATCACTCTCCATCCTCCGAACACTTCCATACCAATTTAATTGATTGCTATGGATATAGTTAGAATTTTGGTAATCTATTAGTCCCGTAATTTTCTCTCTCTAATGTTATTTTACCAATTTTTTAACATTGCTCAGACTTTCTGAGGGAAGTCCTTTTTTTTTTTTTTTTTTTTTTTTTTTTTTTTGTAGAATATAATTTAGATATAACTTTTGAGTTTAATATCCACAATTTTTCTCCATAATTTGTTAAACTCCTAACTAATGAATTAATAATTATTTATAATATAGTTATTTTTTGTGTGTTTAAAAAAAATGTTTATCACATAAGATTCCAGTTAACCTTCTTATCATTGACCTTCCTTTTGCTATACTTTTTTAAATTTCTGTTTCAATCCGACTACTTTTTTGTCATTTTTATTCCTATATAGGTATTAGAATTCCGTATATCCTTTAATCAGTTTTCTAGTTTCTTCTAATATTAAACCATTGACATCTTCATTCCAGTAACTATATAATTAGTTTTATTAGAATTTATTTTTAGTCCCTTGTTATTATACTCTTCTTTCAATTTCCTCCTCATAGGCTATACAGTGTTAAATCAGACATGTTCAATGCGTGCACATCTATTCTATAAACGAGGTGCAACAGTGACGTAGAATATCTTTTAAACGTGTGTCTGCATGCGATTCTGAGATTCTACATCATTGTTGCAACTCGTTTAAAGACTAGAAATGCCCGCGTTGAACATGCCTATTTTAAATCATCATATTCGTCAGCTGTTACTAATAAATTGATCGTTTGCAAATAATAATCATTAGTAGGTAGGCCTAATGTGTAAACCTATTTGCCATCAGATAATCTCTTTCCAATTTTAATTTTAGCTACAGAACTATGGTATAATTTCGTAATATTTTTAACTCTGTATTTATTTGTTGTAGTATTGTCTAGCATTTCCCAAGGTTGTTTCATGGGATATCATCGTATGTCTTTCCTAGATTAATAAATAATAAATATGAAGTTTGTTTTCATACAATTTTTTTTTTCATTTATCTGTCTTAACATAGATAATATCACCTGTTCAATTTAACACATGTGAATATTTTATGTTAAATTGTACTTTTATAGACATTGTATTTCCTGGTAAAAGTACTGTATTGTGTTCAAAATGCATGAAAATAAATACAATGTGTAAAATATTACTTCAACTTTACAGGAATGTCGGTAACTGCAGGAAAATTCTTTGGAAACAAAATTGCATATGCAGCTGGTGCACCAAGAGCAAATGGGACAGGACAAGTTGTAATCTTTACTAAGAAACGTCCTTCAGAAAATCCAATGGCTGTTCAACTTATTCTTAACGGAGAACAGTTTGCTTCCAGCTTCGGATATGAATTGACAAGTGCTGATGTTAATGGTGATGGGTACGTTGAAAGGAATTAAAGATACACAAACTACTTAGAAATACTATATAAGTGACATTTTGTCTTATTATAGTTGAAAAATAGTACTGTAATTAAATACACTCACCGGCAAAAACACCGGGACATCTAAAGTTTCCCAATTTTTTTTGTTATGAAATGAAGAAAGCATTGTTTCCCTCGAAATTATTCAAATCAACTTTATAGGGAGTTATACCTGAAAGATTGATTTGCATAATACACGTCACTGTTCGTTAACAGAAAGCCACAATTTAAGTCACACAGAGTTAGTGTGCACTCAACGTTGGTTGCTTGACAGCTGTCAGCCCACTCTGAGGTCTGTGGATATAGAGGGAAAAATTGGATCGGTGTCTGGTAGAGTTCCCGGGTAGCTCAGTTGGCAGAGCGTTGGTACGTTAAACCAAAGGTCCCGGGTTCGATGCCCGGCCCCGGAACAATTTTTCCCTCGAAATTATTCAATAAAATGGTCGTCATGAGCCAAAGTTACTCGTTTTCTCCCTGAATCTGGAATAACCTCCTGTCTCTCTAAAGCGATGGTACAGTCGATCGAGGAATCCCAAGAACTGCAGCCACTTAACGCTGACTATTTCCATCTTCTATCAATGCAACCACTTTTGCTGAATTGGTAGAACTTAGCGACATTTGTATACAATGAAGTACTCTAATACTGCGTCAAAAGAGCTTACCAGTCTGTAGACTTCTTCAGTTTGGCTTGAAATGAGTCCGAGAAGTTCAGACACAATATTGCAGGATCATTGTTGGCTATTATGTATTCAGTATTACATTGTTGCGTATCACAAAATAAATGAATGACTAAATGAACCTCAGCACACCTACAGTTATTTAAAAAATCCTACAATTTTTTGTAAATTTTAAAGAAAATGTAGGTAGCCCGATTTTTTTGCCAGTGAGTGTATAACATAGTTGCTTGAAAACTAGTTAATTTGAATGAGGAAATGTGAAGGTCTGTATGCACAGTTTGAGAAGAGATTTCAATATTAACATTAACATTAACAGTTCCCTTTCTAGTTACGTACTGAAAATATATGCATGTTAGAGTTACCAGATGTCCGGCTTTTAACGGATATGACGTCCTTTTTAACGTACTCTCCATTGTACGGGATTTTCTAGTTTTTCTAATGAGTGATCGGTCAGGTACAAAATTCGGTCTTGCAACTTTGTAGCAGAAAATAGGTTACAAGTAGAATATGGCAATTTTTAATCATCAATGATTTCTTTGGGAGTAACATACAAGAATGGCCAAAACCAGTGGAAGAGTTTTAGTATTTTATCTGAAGTTAAAAAAAAAACCTGTAAGATATGAAGTATGTTGATACACATCATCCTTGAACATTATATTAAAAAAGAAGTGCAGATAGGCGAAACAAATTTTTGTTGACGATTTTTTAATCTCAGACTACATGTTTCCAACCTGGAAAGTGAAAAAGGAAACTCTGATAAATAGTGCAGTGATTTTTTAAAGAAAAACTTTAATCTTGAACTCAACAGCGAATTGCTGAAAATATAGCGTGTTTCAAAAACATTGTAAAAAAAACTTCGTGGTGTAGTAGAGCAAGACATTTTGAGCCATTTGAGATACGGAATGCTTGTCCGCCGAAGCCTCCTTCATTGGAAAGGTACTAGGACCCCTGCAGGTATGAAAGTTGCTTGAAATTAAAGTCCCTTTGGTGCCTGGCAAATGCGTATTCCCATCTCAAACTGCTCCAAATGTCCTGCCCTAACACCCCACCAAGTTTTTACAATCTTTTTGAAACACGGACACATTTACCAGGCATCAAAAGACCATTAATTTCAAGCAACTTGCCTACCTCCAAGGGTTAGCACTTCTACAATGACATGGCTCTGAAAAGAGGCTTAGGTGGACATACAGCTATTCATAAAGCTGCAAATTTCTTGCTCTACCACTCCACGAAGTTCCTTTTCTTTTTCCTTTTCTTCCTCTCTCCCACCTTTCCCTGTGTCTCTCTTCTCTTTTTGAATTTCTAGACGTAATACTGGTGTTTGGACAGGTATTTACACTAGTTTATCAATAGACAAAGGAGCGTAACTGTCTGCTTCCTTGGTCGATTAGAGAACTCACCTGAGTGAAATACAACTTGAAAAAATTCTCGTGTGACTAGATCTATGATCATAATGTTGAATGATTCAGTTGAACACTAAGTAGCTACTACAGAAAAATGTAATATAAGAGTACAATAGCCTATGTGTTTTGCGTATATTTTTCCAGTTATTAAATTAATGTCCCAAGTCAAACTGTGTATTGTAAATATTGGTCATTAAAAAAGTCCCTATTCACTCTCCCCCCTCAAAATATAAGCATTAGCTTTTAGCAACATGATTTTCATTGTGTGTTATTATTGTACTTAATTAACTGTTATAAAACAAATGGATTGGACATTACTTTGATTATTTTTTGTTGCAGTCACACCGACTTGATAGTGGGTGCTCCATTTTACTTCAGCAGAGAAGAGGGAGGTGCAGTGTATATTTATGTGAACAATAAAAATCATTGTTTGGATTGCAAGAAACCGTTGAGGCTGACTGGCAAGCCAGAATCCAGGTTTGTGGATGTTCTTTCGTAACAAACATTAAACAGATCTGTTCATAATGTAGGCCTTGAACAAACTAAGTGAGAAATTGATTGATTTTCTGTTTACACTCTACACTAAGTGAAAAGTAGAATTACTTTCGATTCTGAAGTTGAATTGTTGTAAAACAACGAAAGCTTTCCTTGTTTTTTTCTGTTAATAGGACATAACTAATGGATACTTTGTGTAATCAAGTTTTAATTTAATTGGAAATATACATGAGAATGTGTAGGTCCTTAGTTACACGATTTTTTTAGAATACTTCCGAAATTTTAGTTACTCAGAACAAGTGCAGCTTAGACTACTTCCATTGTTGTGAAGTATACAGAAACAACGTTTCGAGGATTCTGTGTACTGTATTGAATTGTATTATATCATATTATACCTTACCATACCATATCATATATCATACGATACCATATATCATATCATATATATCATACCATATCATATATCATATCATACACAATATATATATATATATATATATATATATATATATATATATATATATATATATATAGACACACACACACACACACAAATATAAAGGACAGTCAAACATAAGGGACTGGTACTTCTGCCATCTCTCGGCACTATAGTCTGGCAAGTGATGTTTCATGTAACTAATTGCTCAGAATGTCCTCTATTATATTCTTTACACATGTTGCAGCGATATATGAAGTCCTGGGACACTTGCTGGAGTTCATCCTCTCTAACATTGCATATTAGCTGTGTACATGGTTTCTTCTTATCGAGAACAAAACCTGTTTCTTTCCAGTTATTGAATACTTCAACAACACAATACATATTTGGATGGTTGTGTAGTAAGCTTTTTATTTAATTTGCAAGAAAACAATCCATTTTGTTTAAAAATTGGAAAGGGATAAATCATTTCTTAACAGTTTCTTTAATGACATGAGTAAAAAATGAAAACTGTGTGAATAGTACTTACCGAGTAAAACAATGTTAACATTTAGGGAAACGTTTTTTTTTTTTTTTAAGCAAAATTTTCGTTTGGGACTAATATGGAATTAGAATTTTTGTCGTACTCTATCCAAGAAATAAGCTGTTAAAATCTGCACAGTTATATTACTTCCACCCTGCATAAAGAATTAATATGTTCACTGTATTTCATTTATGCAAACAGTGGTAATCCATTCTGTTATTCAGATTTGGTTTTGCCATTACTAATCTGGGTGACCTGAACTTGGATGGTTATGAAGACATTGCGATTGGTGCACCATATGAAGGAAATGGAGCTGTATATATTTATTTAGGATCTCCACAGGGACTTATTTCTGAACCCTCTCAGGTATGTAATGTATGTATAATAACTAGGGAGTGCATTTTCGTTCCCAAACATATAGCAGATCGAGTAGTTTCTTCTGGTAGCTACATCTATTATATCACGTGGATGCGTAAGCAAGGTCGAATTGCAAGCAGATACGCATAGGCTCATTAAATAATAATGATGTAATGTATTAGAAATATGCCCCTGTAATGTCATATGACATAGAAACGACATTCTCTTAGTTTAAACAAATTTTATGTGATGTTCGTAAAAGATTTGCATTTCATAACCTCAGAATATATGTTTTCGTTTACTGCAACAGGATAGATTTTGATAAACGAATTATTTGTATATATTGTGTAAAATATAAACATTGATAATTTGTATATTGATTTTTGTTATTATTATTTTGTCCCTGTAATGTCATGTGACGTAGGAAGAACATTTTCTTTAGCTTAAAGATATTTTTACTGCAGTTATAGTAAAAGATATGAATTTCATAATCTCAGAATATTTACATGTTTTTGTTCACCTTTGTTCACCGTATCAGAGTTTATTTCGTTAAATGAATGAATGAATGAAATATATTATATTAGAGTATTTACAGTTAATGTGTATTTTGTTTACTATTATGTTCTATAGTTTTCTGTCCAAGGGCAGGTATTTCACTGCAAACCCAGCATTCTCTAATCTTTCCTATTTTCAACCTTTCTCTTAGTCTCCGCATAGAGTCCATATATCTTAATGTTGTCTGTCTTCTGACATCATCTTCTGCACTGAACTTTTCTTTCGTTCACCATTCCTTCCAGTGCATCCTTCAGTAGGCAGTTTCTTAGCCAGTGATCCAGCCAATTTCTTTTTCTCATCCTAATCAGTTTGAGCATTAGTCTTTCTTCACCCACTCTTTCTAGCATAGATTTATTTCTTATTCTGTCTGTCCATTTCACATGTTCCATTCTTCTCCATATCCATATTTCATATGCTTCTAATCGTTTCTCTTCACTTCGTCGGAATGTCAATGTTTCTGTTCCATATAGTTCCACACTCCACACAAAGCACTTCATTAGTTTCTTCCTTAGTTCTTTTTCCAGAGGTCCACAGAAAATGCTCCTTTTTCTATTAAAAGCTTCCTTTGCCCTTGCTTTCCTCCCCACTGGGTTATAATATACAAATTCAAAAAAAAAATTAATGCATTTTAGATCTTGCATGCAGAAGATATTCGAACAGCTGGGATATTAAAATTGAAGACATTTGGATATTCTCTGAGTGGAGGATTGGATTTGGACAAGAATGGATACCCCGACCTGATGGTTGGAGCATATGATGTTGATGCTATTTTACTGCTGCGTGCTCGACCTATCATAAATATTGAGACTATCGTGGAACCAGCAGCCAATCTGCAAAATATTGATCCAAGCAGAAGTTCCTGCAGAAAAGATCCTAACTCTAAATATACTTGGTAAGTTATATTCTTTTCCTGTTTGTTAAGCATAATTTATTTCTCATTATTTGATAAATTTATAAGTGAATTTAATAATCATTTAAATTAATCTGCTTACATGTGATTTGTTATATTTTTATTAATTTTATAATTCATATATCCCCCAATAAAACAAATCTCGATATATAATTTTGAATTATTTAAAATGTTTCTTTTTTACGAATTGTGTGCAATATCGTCATAAACTTGCTCTTTTTTTTCTTGCAGCTTTTCATTTGCAGCATGTGTATCAATGGAGCTTCCAACAACTTTGAGGCTCAATTACAGTATTGAGGCTGAAACATTCCAGAGTGGACGGAAGTTCTCGCGTGTTTGGTTTGGTGGACGAGATGCTGACAAAAATCAACCTCATATTGTCAGAAAGACTATTGAAATGAAGTACGATGCTCGTCAGCACAGAAAAAATGTTCGACACTGCGAAACAGAAGTAGTCTACTTGAAGGTAACGGAGTAATTTGGTATCTGAAAAAGCTGTGTATGTCAATAACTTGTTTAAAAATGACATGATCCATACCGTTAATGTATTTTAGTCAATTTCCTTCATCGCTTTTGTCTCTCGACTTCTGTCTTTTCTCTTTCCTTCTTCCTCCTCTTCCTGCTGCTCTCCATGATGATGATGATGATGATGATGATGATGATGATAAAGATAAATGAACTTACTCATTCAAAGAAGATGGCTGAAAAAGTTCTCCATTTTGCTGAAAACATAGATCCACACATTTTATTTTATTATCAATCACTTTAATTAACGTTTCACTGAATTTGTGTAATTTGTTGTTGCCAATATTAGGTTATCAATTATTTTAGGGTTATTTTGATAAACTGTAGACTTAGCATTACCCCAAAAGAAATAAATCGGGCAAAGTGAGATCAGGAGCTCTGGGAGGTCATAGGTCTGAAAAATCTCCTAACAGTAATATTATATGTTTCATTTACTTTAAAACATATTATTGTACATATCCTGAACACTGTAAAATTTCATTTGACCTCTATGGTCGTAAAAAATATCTCCTAACAAAGTCATTGATGCGTGGACTGTATGAGCCATAGCATTATTGTGTTGTGGGGGGAAGGGACTATTAAGCAGCTCCTCTTCTTTCTTTAACTATCCAATAAAAGGAAACAGCATATAAAAACAATAAGTTTCAAAACTGACGGTCATATCTTCTTTTTTTACTTGATTATTTAGCAACGCTGTATGAACTACGAACTATTTAGCGTCGATGAAAATTGGTGATAGCGAAATGATATCTGGCGAGATGTTGCCGAGGATTCGCTATAGATTACTTGACATTTGCCTTATGGTTGGGGAAAACCTCGGAAAAAACCCAACCAGGTAATCAGCCCAAGTGGAAATCAAGCCCACATCCGAGCACAACTCCGGATCGGCAGGCAAGTGCCTTAGCCGACTGAGCTACACCAGAGGCTGCAGTCGTATTAAAAAATGTGGCCAATATTTCGGAACTGGGATGTAGCACACTATAATTAACGTAACCCGAAACCAGGTTTCATCCATGAAAAAATATTTTATCCAAAACTTCAACACATGATGCCAAATCATTTTCTGAAACTATTCGTAATAATGAATATGCTTGTCGTGATTGTCAGATTTCAATTCATGCCCCAATGTCACTTTCTAACAATATAAAATATTAAGTTCTTTTTTCACTGCTTTATGTGCCATAGTATACAAAATGTTTGTGTGTGTTTAGCAAGTTTCCTCGATTATTTACTTGAAGTTTTAAGATCCTGTAAGAGATATCTAAGACTTCCTCTTCTGTTAACATAGGACGACCACTCCTTCCAGTATCATGTCTCATGTATAGAACATGTTTTACGGAATTTATTTATCAAATCATAGACAGTATTCCAATACGGTAATTTCGAGTTTCGAAACTTCTCTATAAATTGTTGTTTAACCTCCACTATGCATTTCCTGCCTTCTCTAAAAACCTTTTCCGCTAGAAAGACATGTTCTAACATAAATATTTTCAATTTTTGTCACAACACACTTTGTATACTGGAAGAGACAGCTCACACTGACCGTGATCTGTAACCCTTATTACAATCGGGGATGTTGGGAAGATATAATCTTCCTTGGCCTTGACAGAGTCTAAAGGAAGCTACCAACTGTTTTGCAGGTGTATTGACTTCTGTACTACCTGCTATACTGTGGAGCGACTAAAAGATATCATAGTGTATTTTATATGACTATTTTTGGAACTCTTGAAGATTTGTTTCTTTACAAATGCACTTTGAATTTCGTGTCTTTTTATAGGAAAACCAACGTGACATCCAGTCTCCGATCAACTTTCAGTTGAAGTACAAGTTGTTGCAGAAGGAACCTCCAAGACATGTTCCTGGTGGACCACTTCCAAACATTGATGACTATCCTGTCCTAAACCAACAAGAAGCAGCAAAAGTTTTCCAGGCAACATTCAAGAATGATTGTGGAGACAAAATCTGCGAAAGTAAGCTACATCTTGACACCAAATTGGTATTGGATAAAGGTGAGTTAGCGCCTCTGATTTTCCTATGAAGAGATAAAAGATATATTTTTTTAATTGTGTATATTCAGGGTGGAAGTGAAATAACCCTACAGATTTTCAGGGAGAATAGCTCATGTTGTATATAAGGAAAAAGTGTATTACCATATTGGTGGGAAGTTCATTGTTTTCTCAGAAAAAAAATGTTTCCCAAATGTTTGAGATCCTCTTATTTGGTAACTATTGCGAGTAGGATCGTGATTTTTTTTCCATATCGATAGAAAATCTAATAAGGAATCATTTATCCCTCTGGCGTATTTTAGTATTGTGGACAGTTTTCGTGTAAATTTAATTTAAAAACCACTCATTTCAAGCCACTATACGAAGCGAGCAGATTGCAACGTAGTAGCGAGAGAGGGAGGTTCGTCTACAGAGACAGACTTGAGTATTTTAGTATTGTGGACAGTTTTCGTGTAAATTTAATTTAAAAACCACTCATTTCAAGCCACTATATGAAGCGAGCAGATTGCAACGTAGTAGCGAGAGAGGGAGGTTCGTCTACAGAGACAGACTTGAGTTCGTTGACCTCTTACATCTGTACTGCGAGAAGAATGACGATGTTGCCAGATTGCTGAAACTTCCAATTAAATTTTCTAATTAACTGTGCATTAAATCACGAAATGTAATATAGGTTTTCTCTTCATTTAAGTGTACCCTATCATCCCTTTCAATCTGCAGGGTTATTTCATTTCCATCCTGTATATAGTAACATGAATTGAAGTTTACGTAAGCCAGCAGTAGTTGTACATATTCTAATCAGCTTTATAATTATTGTTTCCGTCACTGAATTGTTTACAGCTGAGTACAGTTATTTTGGAATTAATATTTTTCCTGCTATATGAGTAGGTATGTTTAAATACAAAAACAAGTGTCGGTTACAGGTAAACGTCCTAACACATGGGATTTGATCATGGGTGAAAGGCATGTTGTACAGCTGAATGTGACGGCCAGAAATTACGGACAGTCTGCATATGATGCTTGGCTATATGTGACACATCCTGCTACCCTGAACTACACTGCTCATAAGACTGATGTAAGTGCACTATTGACAAATATACAATACCGGTAGTTGTCTGCAATGGCAAATAACATTTTGTTTCTTTAATTCAGAAGTCAGGAAACATGTACATAATATATTCAAAGGGCATAGATCTATATATAATTTAATACTAAATGGAAACAAATTTATAAGAGTAAAGAGTCATTCTATGTTGTTGTTTCACCAGTATTACTTTAGTGGCTGTATTTGATTTTAGTACAGATTCATCAATCATCAAAAATAACAACACAGCTTAGCTTACGTAATGATTAATTTTTGGTCCCACAGAATTTATCTGTTATGGTAACAATTGTTATTAGAGGAGAAAAGTTCGCCCCGGCGCCAGGGATCGAACTTTTCTCCTCTAATAACAACACAGTTTAGACTTGTGGGCTTACTCCATTTTCAAATTTATGCTAGAACTAATCTCTATATAGTAATGTGTTCTGAAATCATCGTAAATTTGGAAGGAGACATGGTAATTAGATTCTGGATGCGTCTTTTTCATTAAGAAGAGAAAGACTTGTTCTTCCCTAGAAATGAGATAAATGATTTGAAACTATACGTTAGTTTTAGGGAACTATTTTCTGTTATAACTTTACAAAACTTCTCACTCCACTCCCCTTCCTTCTGCTAGAAAAAGAGGACTACCCCCACCACTAAGTACCCTTCCTGCCAGTTTGCTTGTTTCGTGCAGGCGAGTGCCATGAGTTTGGAGCTGAACTCTCGTGTCTTATTCTCCAAACAAGGTTATTGTCTTACTTCGACTGTGGAGTAGCTGGCTCCCCTCTACCCAGAATGCTGTAATATATTCGCTTGTGTATTGTGCTTCAAGAATGGATACTCCTTCCGTTAGTTTGTTATGCTGTTGAGGAATGTATACCGTTTACTCTGAGCATGAACATCTAATTTTAATATGATGGCGGATGTATAGTAGGCCTACATTCAGGTCCTCTGTTTCCTTTAGTTCACCGAGAGCTAGCCGAAGGAATTGAGTACCTCAACTTTAACATCAATTACTCAGCTTAGCAGTAAGAAAAAAATAATGTAATCTTCCATTGATTGCGAAATTTTTAATATGTAATAAATAGTTCGTTTATGACGTTTGTCTTCCCTTCTTTACATTCCTCTGGGATTCAATCCATACTTCAGAGTATTTTGATAGTCTTTTGTCATCATTCATTGAATGTATATGTAGCATATTGTTTTACACATAAGTTACAGTGATATTCTGTTAATTTTCATATGTCCTCTAACTTCTGTATTTTCATTGTGATCAGTTGTGTATCAGGAAGTGTATCTTTTCAGTTGTAACAATGTTATAGCAATGTTGCTATAAACGTAAAATTTATAGGCTATGCTTATAGAATAAAGTTACACCTCATAATGGTGTCGTATTTCATAAGAAAGGATATGTCTATTAACTATATGAAAAACTATATTTTTCAGAGCACACATATGAGCTGCACGCCGCACAATAAGACTATGATAAAATGCAATATTGGAAATCCGTTCAAGAATGATACTTCTGCTAATATTCAACTCAGATTTGACCCTAAAGATTTGCCAGACACAGTATCTAAGCTAGATTTTGTTGTGTTCGCCAATACAACATCTAAAGATTTAAATCGCCATGCATCTTACACTCTGCATACCAACGTCATTAGAAAAGCTGAGATCTCTGTCACAGGGTAAGTGAATGTTTCTCGCATTGTGATGTTTTGACTTTGCAAGATGAATGTATTTGTGATTTGTGAATTAAATAACAAGTCTAGTTATTTCCTATACATATAAATTCTTTATTACAACCAAGTACAGTATTTTAAATTTCTTTGAAGCAGGTAATAATAAAATTTTGAAGGTTTCTGTGCCTGCAATAACATCACTAGCTGTATTACAGTGACTTAGTATCCAGTGCGTACTTCTTGACAGGTAAACTCTTTCTTATTGTCACAATGACAATAATAATTCTGTAGTTTTCACATTAACAAGAATGTTCAGATATACTCTTTCCTGTACATCTTAATGTGGATTTCTGTAATCTCTGTGCCATTGAATGATACAGAGTAACTGCACAAATGAATGTTATATGACACTTTTTTTCTTGTACAGCTTTGTACATCCAGAACAAGTGTACTATGGAGGAGCTGTGCGTGGCGAATCAGCAATGGCCTATTTGGATGATATTGGTGACAGAGTTATACACACATACTTGATTTACAATCAGGGACCTTGGAAAGTTGGCAGTCTTGAAGTGCATATAGAATGGCCTTTTCAAGTTGCTAACAACAAACCACAAGGAAAATGGTTATTGTATCTAGAAGAAAGGCCCACAGTGGAAGGTTTGTTGTTTTTAATTTGGTTTATATTATCTATTTAGTTTATATGTAGTGTTTGAAAAGTCACTATGCACTTGACCCAGCCTGAAAAACTTTTTTTACCAATTTTTCAACAATAATTGTTGCAATTGCTACACTCTATCGAGAAGACACCTTGATTCCTTCCTAAGAAGAACGCGTTTTTTCTTGTCCAATTTATGTTTCGGGAAGGTGATAAGTATACGGAATTAGTGCTGTAGAATTTTTCTTACGAATTTCCAGAAACACCAGTTCTGTACAATTTCACTGGCCAGTTTGAATAAAATGAAATCAAGTACATATGGTTCCAATGCCACTGCACACACAGCTGACAAATCTCTACAGTCTTTGCTGAGATTTCTGGAGAACGCATCACCTCAAAAAATCTATGGCCTCAACACTCCCCAGACCTCACACCACAAGCAAAATGTGCAATGTATCGACATCGGCCACACACACTTAACAGATTAGATTGCAAGCTGCAATAACCATGACAGCTGCATTTAACAAAAAGATCTGAAGACAATATTCTAAAACAAAATAAAACGAGTCCAGGCCTGTATTGATGCTCGTGGACATCACTTTCAACATATATTTTTAGTTCACAGTAGAAGTGCACAGTAACTTTCTGAACACTCCGTATTATGATGGATTGATAATATTTTAGCTCTAAAACTCTGATAGCTACAGTGCTTCTAGAAAGAATGTAATTACGTCGAATAATTAAATGGAAATATCATCTATCTATTGTCGAAAATTCTTTGTCAGAACTGCACAAATTAAAACAGCATACAAAGTCTGTCTATACAGTCTGTGATTGAAATTCATAACTATTATGCTTCTACAAAGTATTGGGGTTTCGATCGATTTTTATGAATTACAAAAACACAATAATCCAGAATATTTTAATGCTCTTGTAAAATCATCATGTTTTAGGTCAGGGTGGTGGAGAGTGTTTCATATCAGAAAATCAAGTGAATCCTTTGAACCTGACTCGCCGACCAGGTATGGAAGAGGATATTCCACTAGAAGCATTGACTCTTCCTGCTGGACCTCTTTCATCCATTTTGGAACCTTCAGAATTTTCTTGGGAATCAGATCAGTCTCAGTCACGGCGAAGGAAAAGAGATATTGAAAGGATTGTGAGAACTGAAACGTGTATAGATGAAGATGGAAACAAACATGAGTGTGTTAATATGGTAAGTTGACAAACATTATCTTCTTGTTCGCAGTCACCGCTATTTGTTTCTCTTGAAGCATCATAATATTTCTTGTCACAGGTATCAGCAATGACATTACAACCAGAACAAATACCAACGTTGTCATTGTCTCATTCGTCTTCTTTTCTTCCTCTTTATTCTCCATTCCTTCATCCCCTTTTCTTTTTGCCTCCCCTCCCCCACGCCATATACTGATACGTGCATTTGTGTCCTTTAGAGGTTAGCCAATTTCTGAACCTCTCTTTCGATTTGTTGACGTGATCAATGAGCTGTTTTTTCAAATTTCAGAATTGTCACCAGAAATCAGCAAAGTGCTTGAGGTTTCATTGTGTGGTATACAATTTAAGGAAAAACCATGAGGCTACAATAAGAATACGTGCACGGTAAGAACATATCTTTTCTACAATTTAATTTACAAATAAATAATTCTTGAAATAATATGAATTACAGTGACGTACATTTGATACTTGTTCAGTAGTTCAGAAACATGGGTAGACATGACTTTCTCATGTTTAAAATTGTACAAACTGTATGTTTCAAATTAAAAGGTTACAAAGTACTGTTCATATAAGTAACCCATGGCAAATTTATAGTTTATTACTCGAGACTTTCATGTGTTGTGCTGTAATAATCGTAAATGTAACACTTGTCCACGTGTCTTTTTGCAGATTATGGAATTCTACATTAGTAGAAGACTACCCAAAAGTACATAATGTTCAAATCTTATCTCAGGCAACTTTGCATTTACCACCAGGTTTGATGGTGCATCAGAATACATCAAATGATGTGGCACAGGTAAGTAAATACTTCTAACCAGTGTTTTTCTTCTGGAGGAAAAGGTAGTGGAACTCTGTGTAGAATATAAAGCAGACAGAGAGATTATTACTGTCCAGTGCATGGGAATTCCGTCGTTTTAACCTCCATTTCATCAAACTTTAAGACTTTCATGGTTTAGGCGGAGTTAAAAGAAAAATTAAATTAAAAACGCCATTCCGGCGTGTTCCGTCAGAAAAAGAGCACTGCTTGTAACTAAGTTCATCTTATTATAGATTTATTAATTTGTCCTCGTAGTATAATGGCAGTTGACATTGGACATATACGTCTACATATATGCCTAACTTGGAGTCAGGCCACAAAGGGAAACATTGAAGGAGGAGGGTTCGGTCCGGTACTGTGGATTGAATTCGGCGTAGCTCAGTGGTCAGAGCGCTTGGTACGTAGAACCAAGGACCCGGGTTCGATCCCCAGCGCCGGAGCGAATTTTTCTCCTCAAATATTAATTAAATTCTTCTTACAAATTGCCCGTGTTTAAAATAATTCATTCTTGACTGCTCTTGTTAATGTGGTAGACAGTGAATTGTTCATCACCATGATTACTTATACATTTATTGATGAATTGAATATGATATGATTTTTACTGTTTTTTTTATTATTATTCCTGGTTTTTAGTATGTTTTTTGTTACTTATTAAGAGAAGTGTAATCTAGTAAAATATGGGACACAATTTGCTTATCTCTCTTCTGTAACAATTACATTATCATTATCATACTATCATAACCAATATTATCATTATATTATAGTCAACATTATCATATTCATTACCACTGAGCCACATCACTTGGTACCACACACACGTACATACGTACATACATACATGGTGTTCTGCCAAATGACATGTCTTTCACTGCAAACCCAGCATTCGCCAATCTTTCCTTTTTCTGCTTTCCTCATAGTCTCCGCATGTGGTACAAATATTTTAATGTCATTTATCATTTCTGCCCCCAATTATTCTCCTGTTCACCATTCCTTCCAGTGCATCCATCAGTAGACAGTTCCTTCTCAGCCAGTGACTCAACCAATTCCTTTTTCTCTCCCTTATCAGTTTCAGCAATATTATTCCTTCACCCACTCTTTCCAACACAACTCCATTTCTTATTCTGTCTATTTCACATGCTTCATCCTTCTCCATATCCACATTTCAAATGCTTCTAGTAATTTCTCTTCACTTTGTCGTTATGTCCATGTTTCTGCTCCATACAATGCCACACTTCACACAAAGTACTTTAGTAGTTTCTTCCTTAATTATTTTTCCAGCTTGGTACCATATTTGCTGTTAATGATTTTAACGAAATTTGTTGCAGAAGGGATTATTGAAGAAATATTTATTGAATTTTTACATCTAGGAAATGTTGTTTTAATGCTGTTCACGATTTCATGACAAATTATTGCTGTTTGCAAATCTTTTGCTGGATTTATTATTATTATTATTATTATTATTATTATTATTATTATTATTATTCAGACTCGCGTAATTCGAAGCTCGAATTTTTTATCCTAGTTACTTCGAATTAGAGTTTTTACAATACCTTGTTTTGTCGTATGTGTGTAATTAATTTTATAATTTCACCACAGATAAAGACAGTTGCATATCCTGACCCACTGGATCAACAGGAGCCAGAACCTGTACCAATATGGATAATAATAGTAGCAATAGTGGCAGGACTATTGCTTCTTATTTTAATCACACTTGTATTGTGGAAACTTGGATTCTTCAAAAGAAGACGCCCTGACCCAACTCTTTCAGGAAACTTGGAGAAACATCGGGACGAGAATGGGGACTATTCGTAATAGAAGTCAAATTGTACAGAGTGGAGAAAATAGTCATGCATACTGTCTTGTCATGATGGCAGTGAAGTGTGAGCTTGGAATAATTGTGTTGCTCTGCTTGTCCAATAATAAGATCAAATATAGTAAGAGATTCAGAGTTTGACCACGGGACAGGGCAAAGCAATCATTTGAAACTGTAGAAATATGTTTTCCAGAGACAGTATGTGGCTTCTCATCATTGTAATAAATGGTGAGTCTTTTGAATTTGCCAAAGTTAATTGTGTGATTGATTGATTTATTATGCATATATATGTTATGTCATACATAACTATATGTTCGTTATTTTTATGAATGTCTTTAATAGAAAAAGACACAGTAATATTACTACTAGAATTCATATTAAGAGTGTCGGGGAAACAAAAAATGTCCCATTAAGTATACATCCTGGTGATATTTTTATGTTCTTGAGTGATGAAATCTAAAATTGTCGCTTAAAAAATCTTTCAATTCTATCCTTTCACATTACATGCTTTAAATATATAGGTGACATTTGTTTTTATTTCTCTGTTACAGCTTTAAGTCACTTATAGATTACTTAAGGAATAGTAGAACGTATATTATTCAGAATTACTATTAAATTAGTACTGAGAGAGAGGGAAATATACAGTATATTGTATAAGTAAAGTTCAGTACATTTCTGTAAAGTGTTTAACACATTACCGGTATTTAATATAAGATGGTTGCACTTATAGTTCTTCTTCTATATCTTGTAGTTGTGTGAGAGTTTTTTTTATTTTTAACCTATTCTACAATACTGAGAGGGAACAGATTTACAATCGATCTTTTAATCTGGGGACACACTATCTGAAGAGGATGATGGTATTGATTCCTAAATTTTACTAAAAGCTTTTAACAGAATACATGTATCAGAAATAATGTAATTAGTACTTGTAACAAAATCTATGAGACTAAAAAATTATCGAAAGAGAATTCAGTTTCGATAGTCAGTTCTTACTGGTAATTAAGCTTTCAACATACTAGTCAAGGAGAATTTAAATTAAAATCCATTAGTACTGTTTTTAAAGACTTACAAGGACTACAGTAATTTTACCTGACCAGAGAGGTGCTGAAAGATAACATAGGGCTGTTTGTTTCTCGGTTATCTGACAAGAAGAACTTATTGCAAACCAAGAGATATTGTGTTCTAACGACATAGTTCTTTAGCTTATCCAAGTTATATACAAGGAGTTAGATAGGGATGCCCAGTGTCTCATATTTTATTGGAAGGGATTACAATAAATAATTATATTTTTATAAAATTTTGTTTGCTGATGATCAGGCAATATATTCATAAGAAAGCGACCATTCGGACTCAAACAACCATTCCCACATAAAAAAGAGTGGTAAAGCACAATAAGCCTAAGGCTGAGGTGTTAGCTGTCAACGTCTCCATCATGTATAAAAAAAGAAAGAACGATTGTTACTACAAGGCAACCATTCTGTCCCGGTCATATTTTTTTGCTTAATGTTCTTTTTTTTCTGTTGATTGTGATGATACTGTCTCTGTCACTGCCAAGAATGCCTGGATTTACTTGCTTGACTAACGTGATGTGGTGCAGCAGTCATTACTGAGAACTTCTAAATGACGTAAGATTTTTGATTTAATAAGTATTTTTTGAGTGCAATGAAAACATGGAAAAATGTGTTTTATATTAAGTCTAAGAATGTATATTACTCCATTTATAACAAATGTTGCTCTAGCACTGTTTTTTGTATCATGTTATTTTCTTTCCATCATTGGTGTAAATTTTTCTTATTGAGTCAAAGTATTTAGTTCAGGCTTTATTCTGTCCCTTACAGTATTTTGAAGGTTTTTGTAAAATGTTTGAAAGAAATGAGCCTTACCCATTTTATGTGAAATGTAAATTTTTTTAATTTTGTTGTTGGACAAGCAGCAGATGTAACAATCTTCTGTCTTATAGGATTTTTACGTTGATCGAACATGTTTGTGAAATGTCTTACATATAATAGTTGTGAAATGTCTTGCATATAATAGGCCTACATTACCAGTACATGAAAATTTTCAAATATAAACAGTGTTTTACACTGTTAAAAGATGGTGTGTAGATAAAGAGATACCGTAATCCAAAATCACTTTATTGTAAATTAAATTAATTAAATGATTGCCAAAATTTATAGTACACAGAGATTTGATTTTTATTTTTGTTATACATACCTACTTATGTACTTTTTATAGTAATGTGATACCCTATTGGCATGTTATACAGTCATTAATAGTTTATGTTAAAAGTTATTTATGTTTCATCCCTTTCACAACCGCGAACATTTGCGTCTTTCTAATAAGAAATATTGCTAACCATATCGTCAACCATCACAGAGAATAACAGACTGTTATTCTAAAAATCCTGAGCAGGAGGTTGTTACAGCAATACTCTTCATTTGGACATCATTACTGTTGTGACAGACAAAAATAACATCTCAAAGAGCGTGTGTTTTCATAAGTACGTTGCAAATGTTGTCACAACTGCAACATTTTTTTTAGCGAATTCTAAATTAATGTTGAATGATAAATTAGTATGTATGTATGTTGAAGTGAGATCAGTTGAATAATTTAAAGGCTGAAATGTATGAGGTGAATGATGTTTCATATAGGATTATAGTTTTAAAAACATATGTTCGAGAAGTATGCATGTTGTAACTTGCAGCATGTTCGTGTTGTATTATTAAGGCCATTGAATAGTGTTTATTTTCCCACATTTTTTGTATATTTATCCGATAAAATCATTAAATTTCATTATAGATAATAACATTTACATTTTTCAATATATTATGGTAAACACATGTCGTATACCGGTACTGTAAAAAAAATGATCGGTCATCTTTATTATCCACAAAAGTATAATTTCTTGAATAAATATGTCCTTCAAATCTGTATCATAATTACTTTATATTATAGGCCTACTTCGAATTGCTTTTTAATGATAACACCTTACAATGTTTGTACTAATTTTGAACTTCTGTTATTATTTATTCGATATAGTCCTCTGTTCTGAATTTTTCCAGGTGTTCTGGTTGGTACTGCTGTAACTTAAACATTATTTTATTTCCGAACATCATCACTATCTTCTTCTTCTTATCCAATGTGCACTCTTGACATTTCTGTCATTTGGCGCTTATCTGCTAAGTAAATCAGGTGTTGATATTGTCTCTCTGACTTCTGTATGTTTTGAACATGAGAGCAGGTACCCAGCATTCATCTGGTTGTTGTCACAGAACAAAATACTGGCTGCTAGGAAGCATGCCAATGCAGTATAAATGGGACGCGGGTTAGCTGTTTAGTCGTAGTTCTAAATACAGCAACACTAGTTTGCCACTATAGATTAAATGGAATAAGTTTCATTACTATTCCCTCCCAGCTCTTTCCAGCGGTTGCAGCTAGATATCGAATTTTTTGCCCAGAGATTGGTGGTATTATCGATACATGCTTTGACTGATATCATGCAGTTAGTTGGGTGAGGTTTGTGCCTAGTTTAGCGAGATAGTCAGCTTTCTCATTTCCAGGAGTATCATCATAAATCTTTGTAGTCGCTGCGCTCATCTTTCTTATTCATAGAAGCGAGCTGGTGACAGCATGTAATAGTTGTTTGGCGATAGTTATCATTATTATTTGAGAGTCCAAGGATAGTGATCTGTGACATCGATAAGGCAGACAACATTTGGAGATGTTGGTTCTTGTCGAAATCTCAATGCTTCTTGCATCACTGTCGTTATCTCACCATCATAATTGCTTAATGGTGTGCTCACAGCACAGAAGCCTTCGAAGTGTTTGCTGTAGTATCTGGCTCTAGTCTTGCCTGTAGCTTGTTTACATGTGTCCACTGTGGTTCAGGATAGCAGCTATGGATCATCCTCATTCGCACATTATAGGCAAAACCTCATTATTTCATGTAGGGGGTATCACGAGTAGACGACCAGTATCACCCCTTTATTTCCGAACGTGACATACAATTTATGTTTCATACTTTTCAGACATAATTTCTTTTGTGATATGTGTACATTTATTTAGTCTGGTTAATATCATTTTCCCTTGTGCTTAAAAAAGAAAGGGGTTGGACTAACTCACTCTTGAAATTAAGTGTGTTTAAAAACAAAAAGGTTCTGTACTTGAAAAAAAATGCAGGCCTGACTTAAGATGTTATTTTAAAAATATATATATTTTATATAAATAGCAGACTGTTTTAATTGTTTAATATACAAAGAACATGCTGTATGTAAACATACTATTAGTAACTTGTGGAGGCATTGTTAATATGCTGCCCCTGATAAACTGCCTAATGTGTGTGTGTATGTATGTGTGTATATGCTTGAGAAGTATGCATGTGTCAAGAATCATTATGAAATTCATAAGTTATAGCAACGGAATTTTAATTTTTATACATGAGAATATAGTTCCTTGGTTGCTGCCAGTGTACATATACATAATAGGTCTATATATTTCGAGTGAATTTCTTAATTTTGGTATATCATGATTTTCAAGCATTACTTACTTTAAACTGAATGGTATTCAAGTCAGATATTTTCCACATTTTATTGTTTTCAGTGATGAAAGTTCCTTGCTACATACAGAATTGTACAAACTCATCTCTAAAAAGAGCACTTTCTATGAATGTGACTTAGAGTCCAGTTATCAAGTAGGTTTATTAGTGTCAGTGCATTAATTTGCGTAAGTTAATAGAATATTCAGTATCATCTTATCATTAGAGGTAATGGATTCTACCTTAAATCTGCTTCCATTTCAAAAGTGTAATTTTTATGCTGCCTGACGGACAAAGGTATAATGGGAGAACTCTAGCAAGTCGGAATATTTTCGAAATATTATTTAAAACATTACAGTGGCATGGCGTGGGAATTTCCTGTGTGTTGCCGGCTCGAAAATGATACCACAGTCAAGGAGAGAATGAATTTCTTTAGAGCATTCTACTAACGTTTTACGAAAAAATAAATATATATCTTCCTTCCAAAAACAATATGCAGTGTATAAAATTATACGAAGAATAATAGAATTATAGGAATAGTAATAATAAATTTGCAAAAAATTTCCTGAAAGTACTGTATTTGAAGATCCATCAGAAGTTGTGTTGCACCTACTTGTACTTCAATTCAATTTGTCGATAACTGTGACTTATTGGACATGTCTGTCGATTCATCCATGATCACAGCAATAGAACTTGTTTCACTAATTTCTTTTTTAATTTCATTAATTAAAACGCGAAAAACATTCAGTTAAGTCACTCTGAATGTCATTTGATGTCCCAGAAAATACAGTAACAGTCTAAAGGTTGTGGTCTAAATTATTGTCATTAGTTTGAGCAAGTAGGTGTAAAAGTTTCACATAATTGCCCTTGTTGACAGAGCTATCAGACTCATCCCTACCCCTAAAGAGAAGTTCTTGCTGGGTCAAGTAACACACTGCATTTATTAAACGAGACATTATATATCTATTTATTTTCACAACTTCATTGTATTTTTCTGTTGGTTTTTAAATGCCTCGCTTAATGACAAGTCTATTCTCGTTTTGCCAAAACGTGCTAGAAAAACAACGGATGCAACGTGATTTTTAGAATTTTCATGATGTGCGCGTAGCATACACAAACTATCCATATTCTTGATACCATCTTTGGTCTAGGCGTTCGCCCCCCCCCCCCCCCAACTTGAAAAAAGTAAACACGGCCAGCAAAAGAGTCGTGATAATTTTGCACTAACGCACAGCTACAGTGATTCTGTATACCATGATACATTAAAATGTCTTTCGAAACCTTCACGTTTTGTTACTTATTGTTCACATTGTTGAACAAATTGTAATTTTGCTAACAAGTAATATAAAGAAAACCTCCATGTGATTTAATTTTCAAATCTTTTAATTCAGGAGTTGGTCTGCCATTCAAAACAATCTTTTTCTCACTGATTGTACGTGATTCTAAAGAACGATTTTAAGCTCTCTATAACACAGTCACAATCGTAGAAGAATACTTCACCAGTAAATTTAGAAGCTATACTTGAGGAGTGGAGGGGAAGGAAGAATAACACACGTTTGCCTTTATAGCTAATCGGCAAATAATTGCATTACAGTCACGCCATGCACTGAAGGTCATTGACTCCCAGTCTTGGCGAGTTTGTTATTGAAGCGCTGCAGGCAACATGTGGTGTAAATCGGAAACACTGAAGTGTTGTGTATGTATCAGTTCAATTCTTCGGCGCTAGATGGCAACCATATCTTTTCTGACATGTATTGTGTTATGGGAAACTGGTGGATTTAAATTGTTGATAGAAAATACAAATTAAGAAATTGTATAGTAAGGAATATACTTAATTTCTATTTTTTTTATATTGCTGGCAGCAACACCGGCAACATAGACGCCATGCCCCTGTAACATTAATTGTTGTTATAAAGTATTCATCACATTTTTTCAAGTGTATGTTTTGTTACATCTTATACATCCTTCTTAGTCTATTAACAAAGATGAATTTGATATTTATGTGCCTTACATTTTCGCAGATTCAAGATAAGTTTGAGAAGTGATGAAAAAATGACGTGTTGTCTCTCATCTTTTATGTGATATATGATTTTCAATTGTCTCTTCATCCAGCCAGTGTTTTTCATAAAGTGTATCACGTAAGTGTATGTAAAACTGGCACTAATCAAAGAGTGAACTTAATGTACTTTCTTTTTCATTTTGTTATCTTATTGTTCTGCATACTATTGTGATGGCTTTTCTGTCAACCTGGCTGTGATTCATGGCAGCTATAGGTTACGTAAAAAATCTTGTTTTAAGAGCACAAAATATGTTAAAAAAAGTGAAGTACGGAATTGTGAAATATGTATTGAAGTTAATGAGGACAATATAATAATGACACAATATACAACGTGGTGTCATGAAGGAAATTGAAACAAGTTATTTTAAAGCATTATAAGAAAATTGGAGAAACAATAAGAGAAGGTAAACATATTTGCCTAAACACAAACATACAATATTTAAGATCTTTTAAGTAAGCAATGTTTGATTTTACTGTGTTTATATTAATGTAAACATGTGTAAGTGTTTATTCACCAGTGTAAATGATTTTAATATAATTGCTATAAATATCGTTAAGTGCAAGAATTTGGTCGATAACAGCAGCACACAGAGTCTTTATTTGTTTTCACTTTGTAATGTACCAGTACTTACTAATTTCCAGAAAAAAATGTCAGTTTTGTACTATGCAGAATGATTATATGTGATGTGTTTATCACAGTGTCAGTTATTTTGAGTTTCAGTAATTTGAAGTTTCCTAGATCTTTGTTTACTGCAGATTAATTTCTAATTTGATGACTTATAGCTGCGTTTGTTTGTGTGTGAATAAAACACTCAAGTACTGGGAGTGATGATAATGATATAATAATAATAATAAAGCTGCAATTCCTAAATTAAATTCACATCAATTAATAAAATATTTTTCCTATGAAAACAAAAGAAAATGATTCAGCTGACATTTGAATACAGGAAACAAAATTCATTTATGAAATACGAGCCACACTCATGACTTTGTTTTCAGAATTTGGAGGAATTTTAAATTACTTCTTCGTAAAAGAATATTTACATTTGACACTTGAAGAAACTGTATGAGGAGAAAAAGTGTCTTACTTTACATCATGATTATTGCAGTGCTCTTGTTAATGAAACCTTTTGTAGTTGCTAGTAAGTAGTCAGTCAGAATAAAGGCTTATTTTTTGAGTTTTCAGTTTTAAGACAGTGTAACAAGATAAGTCTTTCTGTGCTTCTGTGTATAATACATAGCAGAAGCAGGGGACGTATTCAATAATAAAGAGTATCAGTGAATTTCAACTTAATTTATAACATATTATGCTCTATATTTTCAACTACATTCATAACTGTGTGTTGAGAAAAAGATTATGAATGTTTGTGTAACAGAATCGTACAAAGATACCTCGTGTACTTTCTCTTAAATCTCAAAATATTTCTTTTTTGGATAATGTTTACTTCCAAGTAAATGTAGATAATTGAGATGTTCCCTGGAATAATAACTTAACGTATGTTGCGTCGTTCTTCCGTTTCCAGCATATATTGAATCCTCCTGACATAATACATATATATTTTTTTATTTTTTACAATCAGGTGGCATTTCCGTATGTATTAATCATGCAGAGAGCATTAGCAAATACATAAACAGAGAATATTCATGAAAGAAATAGAATACATATGCAGAATACTAATGCTAAGGTACACATAGAATTGTATACATACATAATGAAAGAATTAAAAGTTAGCTATAGATTACAAAGGACATTAACAAAATAAAAAAAAAAAAATAAGCTAAAGAAATCAAACACACAAAAAACGCCCATAGCAAATAATTCCCTCCAGCAGCACCCTCTAGAAACATTTAGATTTCGTTCTGTGCAATGCTATTATATGAGATTCAAAATGTTTGATGCTTTGTATCTAAAATTCAAGATTTTGCAGTTAAGTTCTTCTTTCAGAGGAATGGCCCTTATAAGTTTGTAATCCACATTGTTCATGAATACAGTAATTTTTGTATTTCAGTTGTCATGTGTATGATTAATTTCTGTATAATTTGAATATTTAAATTAATGTTTCATATAAGTGAAATATTTCACAGATTTACGAAATGTGGGATGTGTTTACAATTGATGTAATTGATTAAACAGTTGTAGGCCTGCGTACTACTCTCTTAATAATAATTCATACACTTACGTGTTAATCATTGTACCTTGAGCAAAGAACACATCTCAGTTCCCGTTGACAATATTTCAAACAGAAAATAAGCCTATTATCTTGTTACATTGTTTTGAAACGGTTATTTTTTAAACATTACTTGTTCATATCTAGAAAGTGTGATAGAACCTTTAGATCTTCATCACAAGTTAGCAAATAGTTTTATTTGTACAGTCATATCAGCTTCAGAATGTCATTCTATTACTCCAAATCCATTTTTGTAAAAATGTGTGACTGGTGAGAGTGTAAAAATGTGATATTTGATAACCACTGGAACTGAATCTCATTTGAGTTGAAGTCTAAGGACTGTATGTCCTCTACAAGTCATATTTTCTATTATAGTAATAATGTAGATAGCCAGTTAGCTCTAAGTGCCTGTGTGGCTGTGTGTATGTGAGAGTGTTTCCTAAAACGTGCTGCCAACAATCTGCACAAAGTTAATGCAGGATCTAAAGGAACTGTATTTTGTCAAATGTTAATTATTATATACATGTGATTATAACAGGTAATTTTATTTTATATGTCTCGTTTTAAATAAAAGAGTAAGTCGAATCTCAAACTCTGAGGTAATCTTTGATTCTTATCACCATCATAACCTTTTCCCTTAGGCAACATAGTCATGGTCCCTGTTCTCTCTTTTTAAATTAGGATATTGCGTTATATTAAGGTTGCTTTCCTTCCAACTTTCGGTGGGATTGTCCCAGAATTTGAAACACTATTCTGGATCCCGGGCAAAATGTGAGTGAGAATGGTGAAGTTCCTCTCGTTACCCTCCACTAAAATCATTTCAGTGTCCTCCTCTTCTAGAAACTACAATATTTTATGTTAACTCTATAGGCTTCATTCATGCATAGTTCTCTGCCCAAGGGCAGGTCCTTCACTGCAAAGCCAGCATTCTCAAGTCTCTCCTCTTTTCAGTCCTTCTCTTCGTCTCCACATACGACCCATATGACTGGGTGAAGTAAGAATAATGCTCGAACTGATCAGGAAGAGAAAAAGAAATTGGCTAAGAAGAAACTGCCTACTGAAGAATGCACTGGAATGGAGAATGGGAGAAAAGTTAGGGGCAGAAGATATCAGATGATAGACAACATTAAGATATATGGAGACGAAGGGGGAAGATTGGAGAATGCTGGGTTTGCAGTTTAGGACCTGCCCAAGGGCAGAAAACTATAAATAAATGAAACCCGAAATACTCTGTATAATTCTGATCCCTTTTCCGTAGGGAAGTTCTGCGTAATTTTATTTGAACCGTCAATGTATAAGAGTTTATAATTTTGTCTATATGTAACATAAAGAGATCAGGTTCTCACCTTCTAGTTTTAATTTGTTTTTGACGGAGCTGTATCAACTCGATGTTATCTAGTGTCTGTGGAATTTGTAGTAACAAAATTAGTATTTGGTAAGAAGAGTCTAATCATTCGCCACAGTATTATTTGATGTTTGCTTTAAAATGGAATAAGTGAGGAAAATCCTAACTAGATGATATGCTCAAGCGAGTTTCGAATCCGAAACCTCAGAAAAGAAGTCCCTCTCGTTACCCTCCACTAAAAACAATTTCAGTGGCCTCATCTAGAAACTACAGTATTTTAGATGGTCTGTTACATAATCTTATAGTTAGTGTACAGTTACTAAGAATTAAATTTTAAAAATTGTGATGGGATATATATTTCGTAATGGAATTATAGCCTATATATGAATACTATCCTCTGATTGAGCTCTGGTTGATATGTACGTCTATGATCAGTCAGTACATCTCACTTGACGGTATGTGTCAGGGAAGAATAATTGTTTGTATGCATCTGAAGTCTGACTAGTGTAATATGTAGCTAGTCGGCGATGTATGCAATGGAGGGGGAAAGGAACTGATCACTCTATCCCATTATCTCCTGGCCTAGTTGCCTCATAAGTGGTGCCTTCTTAGTATCACTTGTGAGGTTCAGACCTGTCCTCGGACATTTGACTAAACAACAATATGAATACTCCAGTATCAAAACTGATCATCTACATTTTTAGAGAAAATGTGTTAGCTCTTGTGTCTACCTTATTAGAAATATGTGCGCATTGTGTGAAATTATTTAAAGCATAACTTATCATCTCTCTCCATTAAATTGATATTGAAATTTAGTTCCTGTTACAAAACTGTTCATTTACACTGGAGTTCGGGTTTCAAAATTTATCATTTGCATTAAAATATCCATATATGGAAGCAAAACTTTTCCTCAACAGTGGATATACATGAGTATATTTGAAGTTTACAAGCAAGTTACCAAAGCAAATGGTATTCTAATATACCATTGAATAATTGCCATAAGATACGTAAGATGGAAGATGGTTTCTTCTGGTGTCCGACAAGGATGCCAGTCCCCCCTTCTATTTAACATATACAGTATATGAATGCCATGCTACGTGAATTTAGGAAAACGAGGCATGGTCACATACCAATAAACCGCAATTTAAATTTGGACGTATTGTTATTTGCAGATGATTTAGCTTGCTAGCCTGTTCAGAGGACTATTTACAAAGGTCCATATACAATTTGAAACTCATAGTAGATAAATACTCTATGGAAATTTCTACCGACAAAACTAAAATTATGGCTTTTTGTGACAAAGAGCCCGTTCCTAGCAAGATTTATATTAATGGAAGTATTTTGGAAAGAGTTAAAGAATTTAAATATCTTGGCTACAAATTATCTTCCATAGCAAATTTAGACACTCACGACAAAATTTTACAGTATAATAAATCAATGGGTATGATAAATAGAATCATGAAACCATCTCTAGTTCAGCGACATTTCCGCACTTTGCTGTATAAAACCTTAGCACGACCAGTCCTGCACTATGGAAGTGAAGCATGGACTCTAAGGAAATGTGATGCAAGTAGAATTACTGCTAGTGAAATGAGAGTCATGTGCTGAACAGTTGGCTATACTAAATGGGATCATAAAAGAAATGAAGACATCTTAAAGAAACTTGAAATGAACTCTATATTAGCAGACATGGCCCAGAACCAGACTGTTCCAAGTCCATTTTACTATTTTTTTTTTCAAGAGAGCTATTTTAAGCTCCTGACATTCAAAGCTTCATGAAACAATTTGGAATAGTTTCATAACAACCTTATGGAGAGGAATATTTACAATTTTGTTCGATTCATATATGCAAACAAGAACTGGAACACAATGAAACACAGATTTCTTTCTTATAAAAAGTTGGACTTAGAACAGTCTGGTTCTCAGCCATCTATATGTCACTATCAAGATAACTGGCATGAGCATGTGACACGTATGTCTAGGACTAGAATCCCTCGTGCAATCCTGCATTGCCAACCTAGAGGCAGGAGATCAACTGGACGTCCAATGAAGAGATGGGCTGAAAACTTTTGTGGACCATAACAGTCCTTTTGGGATTATAACCTGTATGGCTGATGATGATGATATGTAATGAAGCCACAAAAGCTTTTTACATTTCAAATTTGCAGAAGTAAAATGTTCAAAATTAAAATATTGTAGGGAAAAGTATTCATAAGAAAGCATTTCTGATATCAAGTCTAATCCAATTTTTTTACGATGTGAACTTAATGGCAATAAAATTAAGGGTGTGAAATGTGACTGGTAAAACATTATGGCAACAACTGGCAACAGATGTATATTCTCTTCTTCTACAAGGACACTTCGGATGGAAGAGTTCAAGATGGTCCTTTAATAGACGATAATAATGATTATGATGATAATGGCGACCATAATAATGATGAGAAAGAGAGAAGGAGGGATATTTCCCAATAATATTGTTATTAGTTTTAATTTTGAACTTTGTTTTAAGAAATCGTATTTATTTATTCTTTTTTTTTTTTCAAATAAAATGGATTTTTATAACTGTTTAAAAATATTTAATCATGAAACTTGTACTTCATATTGTAAAAAATAATACGCAAAATGAATTGTGTTTCAATGTGTGACTGTCTTTGTGCAACTCGAGAAATAATAAAATATGTAGAAGAAAAACATTCATAAAATTTAAATGCACTGACGTGTTAATTAAGTTACAGTTTGGTATACACGGTTCCTTAAGATGGGACTCGAACCATACAGAAGGATAAATAATAATTATGGCGGAAGAGTCAGGTAATATGACTATCATGTCAATACATCTGGTCAGAGGCGTATACTGGTTAAAGGGTTTGGGCTACCGCTGACCCTATTATTACACAAAATATATCTAACAATTACTTTAATTTTAATTACTATGGTAAAACTAATAATACAAAATTATTACATTATGTTATATTATAAACTTTTTCTTTTGTAATTTCCTTGGGCTACCGCCGGTAGCCCCGGTAGCCTGCAAAATACGCCCCTTCATCTGGTGCTACCGTTTTCGACAATCCCATGTTTTCTATTCGGTCTACCACTTTTTTATTTAATAGCAAACACATATCGTCAACTGTGGATAGTCTCTTGCGACTTGTCATATTGTGTGTTGATTCTGTAGACATACAGCAGAAGAGTCTTCTTGTCTTCCAGCAACACAACAGTCAACTGTGAAGATGTGATAGCTCAACACATCTGTACTCTGTATTCTGGATTATCTGGACATAACATGAGAAGGATCTATTTGTCTTTCAGGTGTCATTCATAATTTAGTCCAAATAATCTTATTTACAGATGATACAAGTATGATTATCTCAAACAGTATGATTAATTCATAAACACCTTTAATAAATATAGTGTCAAAACTATTGAATGCTGCATTTAACGCAAATAAACTAGCACTTACGTTGATGAAACCAGTGTAATCAAATTTAGCACACATAATAATGCTGTTCAATATTGAATAATGAAATTTGTCAAAAAAAAATCTAAGCAACAGCACAAAATTTTCTTGATTTGGAATTTGGATAGTCGCACATACTGTAGGTATAGAATACAGTTATTTCTAAAATTGAATCCTTTCTCTTATTCATCAAGATCCTTATTCTCCATTGGTGATATAAATGCGAAATGTGTATGCTTCACGCACAGGATGTGAAGATAGGGATACAGTATTCCTAAATTTAATATATCGATGGCTGAGAACCAGACTATTCTAAGTTCAACTTTTTGTAAGAAAGAAATCTGTGTTTCATTGTGTTCCAGTTCTTGTCTGCATATATGAATCGAACAAAATTGTAAGTATTCCTCTCCATAAGGTTGCTATGAAGCTATTCCAAATTGTTTCATAAAGCTTTGAATGTCAGGAGCTTAAAATAGCTCTCCTGAAAAAAAAATAGTAAAATGGACTTGGAACAGTCTGCTTCTGAGCCATCGATGTACCAATGTAATTGCCTTTTTAAAGAGAAAATCAGAAGGTTACAAAGCTAAAAAATCTAGAACATTTTCAAAGGAAGAGATAGAAAGATTCATGAAGGAAGCAGACGATTGAAGTTATTTATTTTAGTGATGAAAGTAATCTTAGTTGTTGGTGTGTTTGGAAAGTGTCAGAGGAAAAACTTCATTTAAACGCATAAAGAATATTGAGGAGGTTCAACTTTTATGAAAATAAATAAATACAAAAACGAAAGCTTACAGTTTTCAGAATTTGTGAGGGTGATGTTAATGAGGTCAACTTTTTGGAGATTTTTTGGAAATACTATTAGTGCTGACTATTAGTGCGTAAAATTGTATTAAATCGAAACCAAAATAACAAACGAAAAATTGACTTTTCAAAAGACTATAGAAAAATATGCTATGGCAGTGGTCGTCAGCACTCGCTGAAATAGGTAAAGGGTAAGCAGAGCCATCCCGTGTGCACCGTCGTGCAGCAGGAAGAGATAGAGAGCATATCCGCTAGCAGCTACGAATCCACCGTAGTGCAGTGCGTTCTCCGCGAGTAATAGACGCTAGCCCCAGGGTGCTCTATGTTGATGACACTTTCATTCTATAATCAGTAATGGATTAATATCCTAGACAAACCCAACTAAAGTTTTAAACATATTTTGCTTAAGAAAAAATGACAGATGTCATAAAGGACATCATATAATATAATATGGTGATTTAGAGCTCTCATTGCACCGCTTTCATGTAAATGAGATGGATTTTTGTCGATTTTATAGTTGTATTCTTTTGTATGCTTAGAATTTATTTTCAATAATCCCGCCTTTTTCTAGTTCGGATTTTGGGATGAAGTGTGCCATGTTTGCCACTAGATGTCTCTAATACTCTAAACGTGGCTTCTAATGAGAATGTGCGATTATTCGCTCAGCTGTCAAATATTGGTCATTGGCTACGGTATTATCAAATAATTATAAACTCGGAACTTACATGTAGCTATAAAATATTAAGGTACAGTATGGTTATTACGAATGCAACGCTCTTTGTGTGTTTACAATATATTCTAAACTAATAAAAATATACATTTACATTGGTAGAATTTGCCCAGCCCAGGGAGTTAAAAACACTTAAAGTAGTGACTTTACATATAAAAATCTTGTATAGCACTAAATTTAAACATGTAATTGCAATTAATGAAGGTATCAGTTGCTTTTATTTTGAAGTCAAGTTAGTTCATCATTAGTTAATATTAGGTTATGTTGCATGAGGTAACAGGTTGGCCTAATTATAGTTTCTTAGTTAACAACAATAAGATAATACAAAATTTGTGCACACTGTTGTGGTTTTAGGGAGAAGTTGTTATGCAGGGGTGTTGCCATGTAAGGAGGGGCGATGTCGAACCTCGACCGCAGCCTCACAGCAATAGATTGGCTGCCGTGCCTCAATGCTCATAACACATTACCGACAACGGTAGTCCCAGCAGATGGTTCGGTGGAAAACGGCAACAATGGTGAAGTGGATGCCATGATCCGTGAGTCAAATGTTGGATCGCCTAATCGGGCCAAAGATGGTAAACCACCCTACAGCTATGCAAGTCTGATTCGTCTCGCCATCAGTAATGCACCAAAAGGAAAGATGACACTATCTGAGATATACCAGTTCATCATTCAACAATTCCCATATTATCGGGATGCAGGGACTGGTTGGAAGGTACAAATATTAAGACAACTGCACTTTAAGGAAAACAAAATCAAACTGTCGATTTAAAAAAAATTATTTGTACAGATTAATTTAATTATTTTGGACATCAGTGAATTAATTTTATTATTTTGTACATGTAGGTTTGTTATTATCACCATTAAACTATTTATATGGGAGAATTACATTTTGTTCTGTTTAGACTTGCCTAGAGGCCTATGATTTTGTTATCAAAATTAGTGAACGTTTTGTTTTACTGTCATCTGCTTCTTTATGACTGTCAAAAATAATTTTTATATATTAGATGACACTGAAATACTCAAGTTATGTAATTAGGTCCTACTTATGTATTGATACCATTGAGTTGTCGTAACTGTTTCCAACCTTGTTTACTGGTACCTGACAAATTTATCGTTGTTTCCAAAATATAGTTTCTACTGACTTTTCTCTTCTGCAAATGGGTACCATCTGTCTCTTGACTATCTTATTTCATAGTTACGGCAGTTAGTTTTCTTGATTGAAATGTAGGCTAGGCCTGGTTTCTTTTATACGATCTTTTAGATTTATTTTTAACTTCAAAATTACGCCAACTTGCATACTTCTTTTTTATATAATTATGTTGATTTCTATTAGTTTTTTTTTTATCTGTAAGCGTATTACCGTGATTTATTTAGCCTATATGTGGAAAAGTTTATTCTTTGAAGGCCTGTCAGCATTAAAAAATTTTGTAGGCTCGAAGTGTTTTACATTTTACCATATTCTAGTTTGCTTCATTTAATATATTTTCAAAATTTATACGACATTTCAATTACTTAACCACAATGGAATTCTTGAGTTCATTTTAAGTTTGGCTTTGGCACATGCAGTAGTATTATACAATTTTTAGAGATGTGTTATTACTTATTGTCCATTTCTAGATTCTTTAGACCATTTCCCACTATTGTAGATATGCCGTTTTTGCACACAGCTGGATATAATCACTGTCGCCAACATAGAAACACAAAATGAACTAGAATCTCCAAGAATGTATGCCGTTTTTGCACAGAACTTTGTATAAGTACTATACTTGTCGTCTCGACATGTCCTCCTTTCGTCTTTTATTGCCCTTGTTGTAACCATTCGTTATAGTTCGGCATGTTCTCATAGTTTTATTATTAAAATGTATTTAAATATTGTAAATAGACATTATATAACTTATTACGTTATACATATTTCTATTTATTTCTCGGTGTTCATATATATTAATTATTGTAATTTAGTAATATACTTTTATTGCACTTGTCATTTTCCCCTGCACTTGCCACCTTCTCGCCAATATAGTATTGTCCTTTCATTGCTGTTGTGTTTCATGTGCGAGAATGGACGTCTACAATTTCATTGATCACTTATCAACAGAAGAATGCACTTCTACATATAAGGCAATGCATGTTATTTCTTATGAAAACCTATTGATAAGCCATTGCAGATATATTGGGCAGACCTTTAGTTGTGACAGGTACTATGCTATAATACTTGGTTTTAATTTGAAAAATTATTGTGTGTGTGTGTGTGTGTGTATATATATATATATATATATATATATTTTTTTTTTTTTTTTCCTATATTGCAATTGCGTACATACAGTAGTCTTACATGAGATCACTAAGTTCTGAATACTTTACCTTCCTTCCAGCTCCAATCCTCCTAGGTAGCTAACAAATTATCTGCTGAAGTGTAGTATGTTCTATTTGTGCATTATGTTTAGTTAGAATAATAATATATTGGATCTGTCCCCTACATAGGTTGCCTATCCTAAATATACATTAGGCAAGTATTTAACATACGTGTTGGTAGTTGTATTACTTACAAATGTCTTTTAAGGAACCCGGAGGTTCATTACCACTCTCACATATTATGTTAACAAAAAGAAGAATAGCAGCTAAAGATATTGCAGTGTGAGAAATGTTCATAGAGGACAGATTTGAAAAGGAGGATGAGAAAAGTTGGAGTGATTGCAATTGGTAGGATAATATGTGTAGGATTGATTTGTACTTTTCATCCGAATTTCTCAGTGAATTAACTTTACAAGAACTATTTTTAAATGCTGGAGAGAAGGAGAGTTGAATGTTGCATTCATCAGATATTAGAATTTGTCGGTTAAAAATCGAAATGAAAAAAACTTACTTTGAACTTACAAACATAATGTTTTTAATATAGAAAATTAAAATAATGTTCTCCCCTTTCGATATTGTGAGATATTGGTACCATAGAAACTATTATGTTATAACATTCGGCAGAAAATAATTTACAGTAGAACCCCATTTATACGAACTAAAGTGGATGGAGCCATTTCAGATAACATATTTTTTTCGAATCCATGATTATTTTAGATAGTGAAAGAAAAATGCTATCAGTATTATTAATATGTGTAACAGTGGAAAGCAAAAGCATGCACTTTATTGTAATACACATAGAATCATTTGTCACTTCTCATTCAGTCATAACTGTTCCACAATTCTTGGGGTAGTGGTAGGTGGAATTAAAGAAACAAAGAATGACTTTCATTTGACAGGACAAACATACACCAGCTGGTCACTACTGAACACAAAACAAGTGAACTGAGAGTGTGGAAAGCATATTTCTGATTTCTCTGCCTACTGCAGTCCTTAAAGGGCATCCACCCTTATTGTAGCCTTGCTGTTGGATGAGAACGAGAAAACAGCTATCTTATTGGCATGAATTGACAGACCTTCGGAACATAAGACGCAGTTATATTTTAGACAGCATTTTTAAGTAAAAATGTGCGTTAAATTGTTGAAAAAATACGGGATGTATTATCTCCATTATTTCAGTTAAGCAAGGTTTCACTGTAATAGTTTTACATATGTGATAGTGTCATGAGTATTGCTAATGTGGATTTTTTTGCTAAGGGACAAAATTTGAGGTTAATGATTTTAACGCTTGAACTATGGAAATTCTCATTGACTTTAAAACCATAACTGAAGTTAAGCCTTTTCGTGAAATAGTGGCTGAACAATATCAGAGGAACAGCAAGTTACTCTTAAATTGATTTTCTTATGAACAATTTCTGTCATTCCTCTGCATTTTTTAACCTCTTCACTGATGGCAAATATTGCCAATTTTGCTTTCAGCACTGAAACCGGTTTAGGTACTTGCATACACGTTTAATGCATCAGCAGTTGTTGGGAATTCATTGCCATGTGATTAGAGGCACATAATATATCTGACAAACATATCGGGTTCGAATTTCAGCTACTGCAGTTAATTGAAGTCTGAATGAAGGATAAGGAGGGCCCATGTAAAACAGGTGGTGTAATGATGTGTATGGATGCCGTCAGGGTTGTAGTTGCAATCATTTTGCTCCTTAAAAAAATCACAATAAATAATTTTTTAAAATTTCTTTTACAGTTCAAAGCCCTCAGGGTTTCATAAAATTAAAGAATATATTGGACACTCTGATTTGTTAAAGCCTTTTATTACATAACATTATACTACAGATATGAACTGCCAGATGGATAAATTCTACGTCTATAACAGTGAAGTGGTTAATAGCTCTTGAGATAACTTAAGATAGGTATGTTTTAAATATTAGCTTATTTTAAATATTCGTGTTGTGAAAAGTAAAAATGGAGGAGTTTTAATTTTCATTGTGCTAGGTGATGGATACTGTAGTGGTCACAGACGGACGCAAATGACTTCATGTAGTTGTGTGTACGTGTTTTATTTATCAGGTTGCATATCTAGAGCATGTTAATCCCCTATTAGTCCAGATAATTGGAATTCTACTGCAATTATTACTTTCATATTGTCCCATTGTCGACAACTTCCATGCAACTGATAGATTGATCATGTGAACCCAACAAATAGATCAAACCTAGGTTGCTACATCGACGTTTACTTATTGCTAGAAATGCTGCCCCGATGATGACTTTGGAACCTTGTAAAATGTTGTACACATGAAGAAGTTGTTTTTCTTCTTTTTTATTTAGCTCTCCCTTTTTTCCTTTCAGGCATCAGGTCTTAGTATCCATCTTTTCTCTTGCCAGTCTTTTTGCTTTGCTTCTTGGATGTTCTCTTTTTTTCATGGTAACTTCCCCACAATATTTCTCTCATTCTACTGTTGGTCTTTCTCTGACCTTTTTCTGTTTGGTCGTGCTTTCAGTAGCTGTCTAGGTTTTTCTGTCTCCGTTCATAACATGCCCAAACGACCTCAGTTCGTTTCTTTCCATTATTTTAGCTAAAAGTTCTTTGTCCTAGTTCTTTTCTAGTTTGTACATTCTTTATTCTGTCCTTCCTTGTTTTGCCCACACTTTTCCATAGCTACATCATCTCTGGTCATGTCATTCTGCTTTCGTTGTTATTTAGCATTGTGCAACTTTCAGAGCCATTGAGGGAAATCGGAATATAGACTGATTTATATATACGCATCTTAGTTTCTTTGCTGATTTCCTTTTTGTCAATATAATTAAGATAATGTTGATTTGATAGTGAATTTGGTTGGCTTCATGACTCGTTTATTTATTTCCACATATATTAAACCCATCTGAACTTATAATAGTGCCGAGATGTTGATACAGCATCGTAAAATAACCCAATAAATTAAATAGTGCCGAGATATTCAAAATCCTCATCTTGTTCCAAAGTTTCTCCAGTCCACTGAATTTGTAAGTCTCTCTATGCTCTTTGGTAACATGCATTACTTTGTTCTTCAGGGGATTCATTTCTAAGCTTTATCCTCACATTCATGTGCCCATTCTGTCACTGCCCTCTGGAGTTGCTTATCGTTTATGACGAAGTTCTTTACTTGAAATTGATACTATCCCCCTTTTAGTAGCCTAATGTCTTTTATTCATTCTTAATTCACAACACTTTTAACATTTGTGTATAAAAATATGATAATACTTTAAAACTTGCTAAACTAACAGTAACAACTTTCAATTACATACTGTGTTAACTATTAAAACTTATGAAGGTACTATACCTGCTTAAGTTTTAATAGTTAACACAGTACATAATTAAAAGTTGCTGTATTATTATATTTCATTGTCCTTTAGTTCCTCCAGCTTGTCGGAATTGCTTTCATGTATCATGTTTTTTAGGTTTCTCCATAAATCACAGGGTCAAACCAGAGGAATGTGGCAGCAAGAATTCATACTAATAACCCTAATTTGGGCCACCTGAATTTTGTTTCTGGATCTGTACTTCAATATTTAGACAGTCATGCCTTGTAGTTAGATAGAACAGTGCCACATTATTTTTTTTTTCATTTTCCCTCCTTTTTTAAAGTTAACTCTATTTTTGTTTTGATTAAGATTTATAATTTTATGTAAAAACAACTGCTTCTAAAATCTTTTTTTTTTTCGGTTCAATTTTATTTTTACTTTCAATCTGCAGAATAATGGTGTCACTTTCGTGATTTATTTGTTCAAAATAAAATAGACCATCTTACTTCAGATTCTACCAAGGCACTTGTTTTTAGAGTAGAGTAGACCATTGCTCTCTATGAAGAGAAATTTAAAGCATGTGATTATTAAACAGTATGAAATTCCATAGTTCTCTTCTTCTCTCATATTTTCTTTTATAAACGAATCTTTGTCGTCTGCTACACTATTTAGTCACTGAAATAGAAACTACACATATTTTTTTCTGCTTCAGAACTCTATTCGTCACAACCTGTCTCTCAATAAGTGCTTCACCAAAGTTGCCCGCAGCAAGGATGATCCAGGGAAGGGCAGCTACTGGAGTATTGACTATAATTCAAGTCAGGATGATGGATTTTCTAAAAAGAAAAAGTCAAATTCCCAACTTTTCAGGGTAAGACTAGAAGATATGTTCAAATTAAGTTTTCTTGTTCAGATACCAAAGCTGCTTCTGTAATATAGAGAACTCTTTTCTCCATGCAAGAAATTTAATCTCAGACGTATCAACCCAGCATGCTATAATGTGTATGTGAAAGAAAGAAAAAGGGAAACAGGTGAATGAGGAGAGAGAGAGAGAGAGAGAGAGATATTCAGGAATAATAACAACCCTGTTTTTTATTATAGGTTAACTTGTTTAAAATTTTGAGTCTGTGTAATTTAAGAATTCTGTGCCATTGGTGATAACTATGATGTTGATGTGGAACATTCTAAAATTTAAGACACTTTATGAACACATTTGCTTCATTGTCCTCATCACATCTATTGTAGGCATCGCCATATAGTCCTGAATGCAGCAGCAACAGTAGTGACTACAACAACTGTGCCTTTGCAACTTCTGGGGCTGCCCGCCCAAAGGTTTCTGACTGGCCATCTGCACCCAACAACAAGTATGACCAACACACTATGAAAGCTGACTCCCATTGTACTACTTCAGGTGAGTCCATTTACTATTAGCCTTTTTTTTTTCTCTTGTACAAAGGAGGCACCCAGAAGCTTGCACTGCAGCCTGAGGCTTATTGTGCTTACCACTCCTGTTCTGTGAATGATTGGGTACCTGAACGGCCGTGTTGTATAAGTGCAGCATGCCGCACTGTGAACTTAACCCAGATTATAATATGGATGATGGTGCTATGTGAATTAATGATGACGAAATGAGTCTGAAGTCCAATGCCGAAAGTTACCCAGCAATTCTGCTTCAATTGGTTAAGGGAAAAAACCCCAACCAGGATTTGAACCCACTTGTTTCACGATCAGACACGCTGTTACTCCACAGCAGTGGACTACTATTAGCCTTATATCTTAACTTTGGTTTGAATAATATTCATGTCTTTTTTTTTTTTTTTTAGATGTGCATTTTTGTGTGTGTGTGTGTGCGTGTGCGTGCGTGCGTTTTTTCCCCCCGCCCCTATTATGGCCAAAGGAAAAATTATAAAAAGTATATAAAAGAGTTGTTTTAAATATGACATGGCCCTAATATAATATTTTATACTAGAACATTTATATGCATGTACTGTACATATACATGAAGTAAACTCTGGATTCAGTGATTGTCTATAGTGAACTTAAATCATTGGTCCTGTGGCTAGTGCAAACTCACAGGGTAAATGGGAAGGGATGTGTTGAGATCGAGCCCCTACAGCCAAGGCTGCGCAGAAGTTTAGAGTAGGGACAAATTGAAGCTTGAGTCCGCCGCCATGCTTTGGGAGAAGCACCGGCTAGCAGACGGCTGCACTATACAATGCTGAATGTTTAATATATTTGTTTGGTGTCTCTTATAAATCAATCTGAATGGATAAATGAAAAGAAAAAAAAACTTATTAACATTTAAAGCGACCACGTTAAAGATATAATTAAGCTTAGTTACCGTTAGTTTGACATGAAACGAAAGAAAACTGCAACAATTTGATACCATAACTAAAGATGTTGTATAGTTATTTGACAACATATAGAGCGAACAGAAATACAAATGCATATTGTAGTAATAGTTCAGATGAAAAGAAAATTATTAATATTAACTATTATTAACAAAACACTGCCTGTGTAAGACGTTACATTAGGCCTATATTGTAAACACGTTTGCTTTGATGTGGACGAGAAATGAACAATTATTATTTATTCGCTTCCATATCACATAATATAGGCCTACACCTGTAAAATAGAAACATGTACCTAATGTTTTAGTATGAAATAAACGTCACATCATGAATTAGTCATAATAGAGCTCAGGCCTAGTGTACAGAACATCTTGCCTATTGATTCATTATTATTATTATTATTATTATTATTATTATTATTATTATTATTATTATTGACTCTGTTAAATATTGTCTTACAACATTTTTATGTAAAGTCGTGTTGTACTGGTAACCTTAAGCTGTGTGCTAACATCAGCTCTTTATGTAGTACTTTCTTTTATTTGGTTATTTAATAACGCTGTATCAACTACTAGATTATTTAGCATCGATGGTATTGATGATAGCGAGATGATATTTGGCGAGACGAGGCCAAGGATCCGCCATAGGTTACCTGACATTCACCTTACGGTTGGGGATATAAGAAAAACCCAACCAGGAAATCAGCTGGAATCGAACCCGCGACCTAGCGCGACTCCGGACGGACAGTCCTTAGCCCACTGAGCTACGTCAGTAGATCTTTATGTACTTTTATGGTCAGTTTAACAAGTTTAAAATATGATTCTCGGGAGGAATCTGGGATCCATTTTCTAAAATATGTTCCTGTAAGTGTAGAAAGATTGTACAAGTGTTATACTTCTAGAGCACATTGTTTCCATACGATGTAAGAGTGGGTGGTAATATGCCATTGAACTGTCAACATCTGTATAATCGCTCTTTCACTTAAGCGGCATATTTCTATAATCTCAGATGATGGTATGATAAGACTCTCATTATTCTTTCGTTAAAAAAATAAAAGAGATTTTGTTTACTCCTAGTAGGCTACGTACCATAAATTGAGTCTTTAGATTTATTACACCATATTTTTCTTAATGATTTAACAACTAAGCCAGCAATGAATACAATCACATTTTTAACAATATTGTGTCATTGAGAATGATGTAAGAATGAGGGAATTGCAATCAATGTCTGCAGTAGAAGAGTCACATCGCCTCTGATTCTCAAAACACTGAGAATTATTATTACAGTGCGTTAGGTGTTTGGAAAATACCACTGGGTATATAGACATTTTTAACGGACATCCCTCTCTTTGTAATATAATTTAAATAAATTATTTACGTATTTTCTAACGTGTATAAAATAGCGTAAGTAAAAATATTCCATGTATTCGGTCATAGAAAATAAAAATAAACTAATAAGTCTATTTATGAGCAATATAAGGTGTTTATATTTAAAACAATGCTTAGTTACAATATTTAGATTTACTTCTGTTATTTTATATTATACGTTAGAAAATATGTAAATAAGTTTAGTGGTATTTTCTAAACTCCGAATGCTTTATAGAAACAATCATTTGTGCTCCCAAAACATGGCGTCGCGCGAACCTGTGCGAGAGGTTTCAAATTTGTACACGACACCAGCGCCAATTGTGTGTCTAGATATATAACTACAACGTCTTTGGTTGAGATGAAGGATAGTAGATGACTGTCTGTGCTGTACTTGTCAGTTAATTGAAGTACTAATAGAAAGTAAAGTAAAAATGATCTTTTTTAATATTTATTTCTATATATATGATATTTGTTATTTTCTGTTTTATGTGCATGTAAAGTATACAGGTAAGAACGGTTAATGTAGTTCGAACCATAGAAAGTAAACCGGGACTTCTGAAAACTGCAAAAAAGTAAATGAACATACAGTAAAATCTCTCGTAACCGGCACCCAAATAACCAGCATTGCCAAAACAAGGCACTTTTGGCTGGGCCAAAAAAAGAAATGTTTAAATCTGCGACATTGCCAGTCGGGGCCGTCAATTTTACCACATTAGGCACGAACTTTCGTTTTCAGTGAATATTCGAAGCTAAAATTAGTTTATTATTTGTGTTGTGTAATGTATTTTAATAAAGAAAATCCACACAGTTTTTATGTTTATTTAGTTATGTTCGGGCCATCAATGTTGCCACATTAGGAAATTCGCACGAACTTTCGTTTTCAGTGTATATTCGAACCTAAATTTTGTATTTGTGTTGTGTTCCACACAGTTTTATGTTTATTCAATTATGAGCAAGTGATAGAGAAATAAGCTTTACATGGCTACAGTTTCAACATTTGGCACCACGAAATACGGACTTTTTTTTTTGTATATACAGGTATTTATTCAATTATCCGGCAAAATCTCGTATCCGGAACTAGCCTGGTCTCTTTGGTGCGGTTAAGAGGGATTCTTCTGTACCTTGGAAGTCTTGGATACTACGTATTCAAATAGCACATGTTGTGTTGTCATAAATATTTCTTTAAAATTTAATGTTAGAAAAGTGTTTGTGTGTTTATTATCAGTACAATTTTGAGTATGCAACTTCCTTCTGCTGCATTATACTTTCATGTATTGTATCTCACATTATTTTATTTTAATTGATGATAATCTATGAATGTAATTAGAATTTTTAAAATCATATTCTGTCATTTTAAGAACCTATTTTGCATTGGAATAGAGCCTATTTTAGGTACCTAAAATAAGACTTTTAGAACCTAAAAATCCGAAGTCTAGTGATTATACATATATAATATGCTTTACATCTGACTGCCAGAAAGGGTGGGTGCGTGCATGATTTTTAAAAAGTTTGTATGCCAAGTGAAGCAATTTTTAGTATTAACTTTACTATAATAAAACAGTTAGCTTCATTTATAATCTACAGTGCTTTGTTAACTCTTTAAATTAAATTGAAATATGGTGTCTCTTTTTGAATAATTAACTGAAATTTGCTTTACTTTCAGCTGACAGCATGCGACCAAACTTTGAATCAGCAGACATGTCTGTAAGGGATCATACGAGTAGTGGTGGTGATTTGGGGCATCTGGAACTTAGTGACACTAACGAGTTCTCAGCTGTTCTTAACGGACTTCTCTCACAGTACGGAATGAGTTTGGAATCAGAACATCAACAGCAGCTCTCTACAACCGCAACTACAAGTATGATGCCTGGTGAGCACTCATTTGTTTCACAGGGTGCTAGTGCAGAATCTTCATATAACAGTGTCTTGCCAAGAAGCGTGAATCAGTTGGACACCACTTACAGTCCTCTTCAGAGAGGACCTTCAAGTCTGAATGACTCACCATATAATACTCTCCCAAGAGGTGGATCAGGTAACCCTAATGAATCTCCGTACACTGCAGTCCCTCGACGTCTAAGTGCAAGCAACTCTCCCTATAACATGGTACCGAGAGGTGCCAGTAATTCACCATACTCCGACCTCTCACGAGCTTCTGGTTCCCATGATTCACCCTTTGCGGTCTCCCAGGAAGACGGTTCTCCATATAGTAGTAGATCATCAAGCACGGTAGGTGCTAATAGTGAAACATACTTAGCAGTACCAAATGGGGCCAACGCACCAAATGGTCATTACCCCTCTGTTCAAGGAAGTAGGTCCATGCAACAAAACGATCCCTACAACTTCCAACTTAATTCCAATGGATCTTACATGAAACTGCCAAATAATGGAACTTTCCCAGGCAGGCAAGATCCTTACACGGGATCATATCCAGGAATCTCTAAAGAAGTATCGAACAGAGGATCTCATGATGTTATATATTCAAATACCCTTGGTGGATCTGATAATCCGTACCCTAGTGGAGGGTCAGGTTCACATAATGATCCACAATACTCTAGTGTTGAAAGTGGTGCCTCGTACAGTAACATTCCACCAGGATCAGGTCCTTGTGGAAGCCCTTACGGAAGATTGCCTGTTGAAAACAAATCCAATGATAGTTCATATGCTACTGTTCATGGAGGAACCAACAATGTTTCATATTCGAGAGATGCTAGCAACTACAGTAGATCTAGTTCACATGATGGCTCATATGTCCCTAGTGGGGCCGGTACTCACGAAGGTAACTTTGTTGCCAGCTCTCATGACAATCCCTTCTCAAATAATAAACCTCGTACTCCCACTCATAACGACTCCAGTAACTCATTTAATCACGACCCTTCCATGAACGTACTGTACAATCCTAATGATGGGCATTATGGCAGTCCTGGTATCCCAAACCAAGTACTAGACAGGGCCAGTACAAACAGTTCTTATTCTAGTGCATACAGTGGTAGAAACATTAATATAAATCCTGTGAACTCCCAGGAATTCGAAGGTGCACCGTTAAATGATATGATTGAAATGCCACCAAGTCGCAGTTTTAACAGTGGGAATCAATCAGAACAAACGTTTCAGCAAGGCAGTAATTTTGTTGTTGGACAGTCTAAACACCAGGTGTATCAGTCTGTAAACTGTAGTGGCTTTCAGAATAACGAATGTAAAGTTAATAGTAGTCCATCTGTGGATCACGTGTTCCAAGGTAAGGACTGTGGGAGTAGTGGATGCTCGACCGCTGAGCGCAGCTTTCAGGTGAGTGAGTGTAGTGATGAAGGGCCGCCTGCATCAGAACGCAGCAGCAGTTTCAGAAGTAGCACCGATAGCCTGTTAAACTCTGAAGGTCTGCTTGTTCATGGTGCCAGCTATAGTCACAGTGAAGCAGTCAATCCTCCTGCCCCGGCAGACAGCCACTCAGACGATGAGATAGACGACGATTTCAACTGGGATCGTCTCTTATAACATCAGCTGTACAGGATTAGATATTACATGACTGTATAGGGAATAATTGTGTTTTTCATTATCATTTGTTAGTTGTTGACTGAGACGGATGGTTGGCATGGAACAGATCAGATTAACTCCAGGATTGCAACATGCATAGAAGAGTAATTATCCCATCAGCACAATAACATTTTGTACATTTTTTTATATGCTAAACCAAGAAAATTGGTTGAACTGTTAGTTAAATACTGATATTTTGACTACCAGTAGTTTTTGAGGAAAGGGAAAGTATGCTTTGATTTTTTGTTTTGTAAGATTAAATTTATTTTCCCTTGTGAGATTATGAACAATGTGATTGTTCAGTCAATCAAACTGTATTTTCATTTTTTTTATGTTTATTGATACATTCATGTTTGATTGAGCTTTGTTAACATTTTACTATTTATACCTGCAGAATGTTGTTGGCATGTATATGTGTTGTATTTATATGGGTTTATATAGTGGAGTATTTTGTTAAAATCTGTAAAATTTTGTATCAGACCTCATCTTTATGTTTATTGATACTTGAGAACTGTTGTTGTTAATATGGTATAGAGAGAGAGAAAGAAAAAAAAAAGAGATCAAGAAATTTTAAAATTAGGTTTTCCATGGTTTTTAATAACTGGTGGAGTTCTTAATGTTTGAACTAAACTTTCTCATATAGAGTTCCTAATATCTCGAGAATGGTTTGGGAATATTTAGGTTAGTGTTGCAAGATTGGGTTTTTTTATTACAGATGTTCAGTTATATTTACATCACTGACCTGAACGATCAAGTCTGCAAATATCCTTCATGTGTCAGTGATGCCTTGTAGTTTAAGATTAATACATTAAATAATAGGGGTTTGTGAGTATGAAAAAATTGTATTGTGTGGTTATACCTCCTGTGCTTACATGCCCCTAGGATGTTCTGACATTGTTCTACTGGATGTTTAACCAATGCTTAAAGAGAGTGTAAATCTTTTTATCATAAAGAAACATATGTGGTTCTTTCTTTTTATAGGATATTTGATTGCATTAAGCATTGACATATTGCTCAAACCACGTTATTTTATTAATCTGACCTATAAATATATAAGCATATATATAAATGTTGCATCAATCCAAGCTTCATGCAGCAGCATACTGATCCAAAATGTAACTAACATTCATAGAACAGACAGACGTTTGTGGTTAATGCAGGTTGTACAGCACTTAAGAATGACAATAGAGGACAGAAAGTGATGAGCTGCAGAGGTTATTAAAGTACCGGTATAGGTGTATCAAGAATGTGCAGATATGCCTACTGTTTGCAAGCGTGATGCTTGCTTCTGCAGCTCAACCAGATCTTTTTTACTTTTAAACAGAATTTCGCTTTTATGCAGCTCTAAATATCAAATGTTGGTACTTTTTCATTCAAAAATATGAATGTTATTTTTATTTGGAAAATCAGATTTAAAGCTCACGTTTTTAACTATTGTCTTTATCAAAGAGGAAGGTAAAGTAAAGCTTTGGACATAGGATATCTATAATTTGCAATGCACCAAAGGGCCCGGTTTCATATCCCTGTCTACCATCTTGAATTTATAACTTTTTGTTGGGTAAACCAGGCAACACTGGAGTTTTGTCCAGGTACTCAGGTTCCCCTATGACATCCCATCAATTGTCCATCGTCATCATTATTATTATTATTTCTCTCTCTCTTACTGGCTTTTAAGGAACCCGGAGGTTCATTGCCGCCCTCACATAAGCCTGCCATTGGTCCCTATCCTGAGCAAGATTAATCCAGTCTCTACCATCATATCCTACCTTCCTCAAATCCATTTTAATATTATCTTCCCATCTACGTCTCGGCCTCCCCAAAGGTCTTTTTCCCTCCGGCCTCCCAACTAACACTCTATATGCATTTCTGGATTCGCCCATACGTGCTACATGTCCTGCCCATCTCAAACGTCTGGATTTTATGTTCCTAATTATGTCAGGTGAAGTATACAATGCGTGCAGCTCTACGTTGTGTAACTTTCTCCATTCTCCTGTAACTTCATCCCTCTTAGCCCCAAATATTTTCCTAAGAACCTTATTCTCAAACACCCTTAATCTCTGTTCCTCTCTCAAAGTGAGAGTCCAAGTTTCACAACCATACAGAAAAACCGGTAATATAACTGTTTTATAAATTCTAACTTTCAGATTTTTTAAAATTATTATTATTATTATTATTATTATTATTATTATTATTATTCTTCATTCATTCATTCATTCATTCATTCATTCATTCATTCATTCATTCATTCACTCACTCATTCATTAAGAGTGTAATGTAGACCCACTGCCTATGACACACCCTGGATACTCTCTGACAAACTAAGCGGTCTACACTTTTCCACTCCAGCGACATCTATGAGAGGCTATGCTCGTTGAGTTGGAGCGAGTAATGGCAAGTTAAGGACCCTGTCATTGCACAAATAATAATAAAAATATATATATGTTCTGTCAGGAGTCTGAAGACTGTTTGGAACCTCATGACACCAATAAGGCATAGCTCATGAGACAACTAAGCCAGGAGATAATGAGGTAGAATGGCCAGTTCCTTTCCCTCTCTGTTGCATACATCGCTTACTAGTAACATAGTTCACTAATCATACTTGAAATGATGTTGATAATAATAATAATAATAATAATAATTTATAAAGCATGATATAAGTAAATATGAAGTAAGAAGTTCAAATTTGCATTTGTTGAAAATCTTTGTCTGTTATAATAATCTCTTTTCGTCTGTCTCCAGTGGGATATATTTGACATTTACATAATATTTCTTCTTATTTTCTACTATAAATCTTTTCATTGTATACGAAGTTGTTCATATGCCTGGTGGTAATGCTTCAAACTCACAGTGGCTGGCAATCAGCATAATTTAGATATTTCTGTTTTCCGAACACTATTTGCCTTGGTTCATTCCCTCCTAACTGCTAACAAAAAGCTCTTGTGATATCATATATAGAAAGAATGACAAAAAACTGCGACAACTATAGACACATCAGTTTACTAAATACATGTTACAAGCTATATTCTATCATAAAAAATAAGTTGTCTACATTCTATGATGATAAACAGGGCAAAGAACAAAATGATTTCTAACAAAGAAGAACTTGTTGTGACAATTGACATTAAAAACATTAATTGGAAAATGTAGAGAGTATACTATTGAAACACATTTGGCCTTTATTGATTTCATAAAAGCTTTTAATAAAGTTAACAGGAATAAACTTCTAGAAATTTTGGTCAGTGACAGCATACCTAATCAATTAGCTAAGGGTCCACACCTGTGGAGTAACGGTCAGCGCGTCTTGCGGTGAAACCAGGTGGCCCGGGTTCGAATCCCGGTCGGGGCAAGTTACCTGGTTGAAGTTTTTTCTGGGGTTTTCCCTCAACCCAATACGAGCAAATGCTGGGTAACTTTCGGTGCTGGACCCCGGACTCATTTCACCGGCATTATCACCTTCATTTCATTCAGACGCTAAATAACCTAGATGTTGATACAGCGTCGTAAAATAACCCAATAAAAAAAATTAGCTAAGGCAGTTTATAAATGAAGAGAAATGACTGGAAGCATTTATTTTGAAATGTGGATATGGAGAAGAATGTAGCATGTGGAATGGACAGACAAAATAAGTATTGAAGCTGTGCTAGAAAGAGTGGGTGAAGAAAAAGTAATGCTGAAAGTGATCAGGAAGAGAGAAAGGAATTGGTTGGGCTACTGGCTGAGAAGAAACCGAATACAGAATGATACACTGGAAGGAATGGTGAAAGGGAAAAAAGTTTGATGCAAAAGAAGATATCAGACAAAATAAGATACGTGGATCGAGACTAAGAGGAAGGTGAAAAATACGGAAGGTTAGAGAATGCTGAGTTTGCTCCTGGGCATAAAACTATGAATGAATAAATAATATTTAAAGGCACAATCACATTAATGTAAAAATAGATGATAGGTACTCTGCATGAGTATGACAAGATTGTAATGTTTCTTCCTTTTTTTTTTCGGTATTTACATGAACCACATCATCCAGCTGTGGAGACAGAGGTATCATGATGGAGTTCCCATGAAATGTACATTTTCATATGTCATTGTTTGCAGATGATGAGATCATTATTACTGAACAGAATCTGATCTCCAACATTTATATATAATTTAGAAAATACTTTCTCACAATTTGGTAAGAAGATTTTGATGCAAAAAAGAAAAGTAATAGAATTTTTAGAGAAGGAACTAATTCAGTGGAAGTTCTGTATAGATAACATTTTAAGAAATATGTGAACTCACCAATACTTTCTAGTAACAGATACATTATAATTTACCTACAATGTTTAAATATATGGACAGAATTTGAATAAGTGACATTTATAATAATTTTAAATTCTATTGAAGTACAACAAATGAATGGTTCAGAACCTTAGTGGGCCAAGCGCAAACCGTAGCAAACAAGGGTTAAAATGAAGTTATCACCATAATTCAATGGAAACATATAGCAAGTATTATAAAGTATACACATTCAAACCAAATGATATGTCAGTCTTCATTAAACTGTGGTATTCACTTAACTTTAACCCTTGCTTTCTCTTGCTGTTTTTAATAAATGGCGCTTGGCCCACTATGGCTCTGAACCCTTCAAATAAACGAATTTTGAGTTTTATTTGTTCTGTATTAAAGATTACTATTCTATAACTGAAGTTCAAGATTGTAATAACTTTATTCCAATTGTTTGTCTAGTATGAAATTTTATTTATCATCCCTTGTGCTTTTGTTGCAATTATTACCCAAACATTTTGATCACTTCCGAAAAGATCAAGTTCAAGTTTTTTCTGTGATTAACAGTTCAATAGTACATGGTACTTTGCTCTTCATTAATGGAAATAATTCTGATTGCATCATAATGAAATTAACCAGTGTTAAATTATGTTACAACTTGCTTTGTTATATAACTAACTCTGTTTTGTAATGTGTTTAATTCCAACTTTGTAATTATTAACAAAGTTGTAAACCAGACACACTAATAATTATCGGAAAAGTTTTAAGATTCTCCTGTGTGATTCATTTCACAATTCAAACCAAAGAAACATGCGCATATTGGAATAAGTACAGTGAAAGACCTGCCTGTGGCCAGAACACTTGAAAAGAATGTAATGAAATGTAGTTCAAATATTAATTTTGTCTGAGGATAATACACTCTTATGTTGCCTGTGCCGTTATTTTTTTTCTTTTAGTTTTATTGCAATCCCCATTAAGTGGAATTAAAACTGAATGGTATAGATTAGTGAGCTGTTTTATGTTGACAAATATAAGGCAAATGAAGTTGATACCTTTCAATAATTCATGTAAATTAAGAATTTATTTGTTATTCTTAAGATGCTGTACTGCCTATGTATTGTGGTATGTTTTTAAAATAATTTTGTGTTGTCATGCTGTATTGAATGATGTTGCTAATATTTTTTTTCTCCAATTAAACCAAAATGAATAGGACAACCTCCCCCAGTTTGAGGTTGGTTATCTAGGGACCAAAGAATGTTTTTAACTTTTTAACCATAGCCAGTTTTGATTGCATTGTTGCTTCCAGTTACTGTATTTTGTGATAGTCTGTTGTTCTTGCCTTCTCACTATGGTTGGCAGATCAATTATTAAGCTGACATGAAATGTGTCGGAACTGTTTGGGCATTCAGCTATCTCTCATATTGACAGTTAAATTTAATTTCATTAGCTCTTACTTGAGCTGTTACAGTGTAAAATATTCATCTACATATTTATATATAACTGATTCATAAATCCATTTTTCTGGATTTTGTACATGAGAACTTTTTTTTTTATATTATTCAAGTATGTTAATTTTGAGTTGTGGAATGTTTTTATTATTTATTATTATAACATTTTGTTAAGTTAAGTTGGTTCCAAATGGTAGATCAACTTTTTGGGCATTCTCTGATAACTGCAGGTCACAGAATCTTTTTCGGTGGTTCTTGTAACCTTAGGCATTGAACAGTAATTAACAGTATTGCACCTTTTATACAATTATTTTTTATTATTTATATACATTTATATATTTAAAAGTATTCACCATTTTCCAAGTACTTCTTGGTTTGGTATCCATATAATATCTAACCATTGTAGCTCATGTATTATTAAGTTTACCAAATATGTTAGATATGCGTTGTTAGTGCTTCACAATATTACTGGAAGAGAGGGTAATAATCAGAGAGAGAGAGAGAGAGCTTACAGTCATTTAGGTTTCCATTTTGGTTCCTAATATATTTGATTATTTGATCTTGTTAACTTGTGCTAATTCTTTCTTCTTACCACTACTCCGAAATGCTGGGTTCTAGTGCGCTAGTTCTTATTCTCAGTAAACTTTCTATATAATTATCATGACATGGATATTACAGAATTGGTTTCTGTAGAAGGATAGAAAATTATCAAATGAAATGTAAGTTCGTTCACAGCAAAGGCAAGTTTATCCACCCCACATATTTCTATCACACTTCCTTGTTCGTTTCTAGGCAAAGGATCTCCAGAATCCATTTTCTGGCAGACTGATTGTGCTACTGACGTGATATCGAATCTGAGCTTTTCTAGCCAGAAGGGGATTATTCTGTTAATCTGTTATTTTTGCCCTGCATTTTAGATCTGGAAAACATCTTTTGATATTACATTTAAAACAACAATAAAATAATAGTTCTTTCTACTCACATTAAAAGAACATGTTTTCCATCATATTTAATCTAATTATAGTCATGACGATGATATATTACTTTATTTATAAAATTTATACAAATACTTTACGATGTCTTAAAGATTATTGTGAAGTATAATGTTTAAAATTACATGTAGTTGACCTCTTTTACATATGTCATTATTATTTTGTTTCAAATTTTAAAACAAATTATCGAGTTCATTGTTACAGTTGGCTCTTTTTCAGGATTTAGTAGAATTTTGTAACATCAGAAAGGGGGATGACTAGTAATCTAAAGCCTTTATCGCATTATTATAAAAATATGAAATTGTTATATAAGAAAACATATACGTAGACACAAGGTTGTGTGCAAAGGACGAATTCTGGAGGAGTTAAACTCTCCCATTAAGAAATAAATTGTTGTTCGGTAATGCTCTTGGCCTTGGATATCCTCCATTTGCTGTCTTTCATCCCACTAGTACTTTTCTAGCTGAGAATCATCATCAGTATCACCTTCGTCATGGCTTGACATTTGAAAAGTTGGACTTTATTTAATATTTGCCGATTTTAACATAGTGGACAATAAGGTGATGGATAGAGTAGTATTCTATAGAGATGAGCTCGAAAAAGTTATGTCCTAAATAGAGACGTAATAAGGCTACTGATGCTGTCCTGGGGTAATGTGGGATTACATGTTTAGTCCTCAGAATTTCACTCCACTGTAGAATTAAAAATATGTTCTAATTTTGCTTTCATCATTTTTTTTTTTTTTTTGTGCTTCAAATGATTATTGTACATTTTGGTTGTTTGCAGAATATTTGTACTTTTTTTTGACATCATGTACTTTAATTGACCTACAAAACTGCTCATATCCTGAGGTAAAATAGTCTCCCAATCGTATCTCTGGGTGAGAACTACTTTGGGTAAAGAAAAACATATTAAGATTTTGCAATGAAATGAAAATGGTTTGGTACAAGCAAAAAAATGAGAATTAAAAAAAAATTACAGGAGATAAAACAGTAGCTGCAAAAAAATATAGTATATTAAAATAGGAATCTTCTTCTTCTTAATCATCCAGTTCAGTATTCGACCTCATTGATCCCAATCCATTGCCATGCTAGTTTCTTTGATATTCTCCCATTGTTCATTCTTTCCAGAATTTTCTATACCGATGTACATAATAAAATAATTATATATCTCGAAACAATATTATATTAGCTATAAAATAAAACGAAAGACGTTTTGTGAGTTAATGGTGCTGCTTTTACCAGAGAAAACATCCCTCCTCAATTTTTAATTCCTGTTCACGGCCTGCTTAAGGTAGGCCTATATTATTTTTTTCAAATAGAATCTCAAGTGTACACTGCGGAAGAAATGTGTATAGTTTTCAAAATCTCGTTCAGATATAATAAGTATTATAAGAATGGTACTTGTGTAATGTGCTATGAAATTTGAGTAATTTATTCAGTAATGCAAAAATAGGTACATCTTATTTGTTACCTACTTTCCCTTTATAAACAAGGAAAACTATAGCAGGTTGTATTACTCACTTTGTGATAATAGTATTTTGGATGTTAATAGGTAACACCAAAAGTGAATTATTTATGATACATGAGCTACATGGTGCAAGAGTCAACTTTTCAGGGCATTAAATTGTTCACAATGAGAACAAGGTAGAAAGATAACCATATATTGTTATTATTATTTATTCTTTTGAGTGCATTATCTATAGATCTGTATTGTCTGAAACTCTTTCCTATTCTTTTTTTTTTCTTTTGTTAGAAATGACATTCTCTTAACATTAATTGAAAACTTAACATAATATTATGCACGTTGCTTTAATGCATGATGTATGTGAAGAGTGTGTACTTATATTTTTAATTTTCATAGTGTTTGGATTTGTAATTACAGTAGAACCTCTAAACACATGAAATTCAAAGTATCCGTCTTTCTGAGTTTTGACATAAGACAATTCTGTAACAAAGTAATCTGCAGACAAAAATTCGCGTCATTTGAATTGATTATATTTGTTCAAGCATTTACAATTGTCAGATTGTTCACTTCCAGTTATAAAGGAAGATTTCTTGGTGTTTTTGTGTGTTCATTACTATAAGATATTTCTACACTACTACTAAATGCCTTTGCCCTACTAATACATGTTACAGAAACTGTTGTTTCTTTACAAGTGCCAAACTTAATAGTAGTCCTAAAACAATTTAAGAATGTATTGCAATTGTATTCACTATTCTTATTGAGTTTTCTCTTTTCTATTGCTTTGCAGCAACAATTGAGATTTATTTTTTATAATCACGAAGTTGCAAATACATAGAAACTCTTTACGTAATTAAATATTTATTCTTCATACTTCATCTCACTGGCTTTACAGTCGTGCATAACTGACTGCAGTGTGCTTTGTACAGCATAAGAGAGAAACTTCTTTAAATGCAATCATTTCAGTTTAGAAAATGATTATTACTCTAAATGAAATAAATTGTACATATAAAAGGAATGTGAAATTTTATTGTTAGAGATTTTACTGTATTAACAAATCTTTATTGCCATTGCTTCTATTAACAAAATTATTTACATTAGATCCTCTAGCTAGTATTGCAGTGAAATCATAAAGAAAAAATAATTCAACGAAAGATTCGTCTCATACAATGGGATGTTTTAAAATACTTTGGACTCATGTTCACCTTACATCATATTTCCATGTTTAGATTAATCCTTTCAGATTATATTTCATACATTAATTTTGCACATTTTTTTTTCTCTAACTAGCTAAGGATTTTATGGTTGTCAACATGAGATGAATGAGAAAAGATATTTACAAAAATGATTTATATAAATTGAAGTCTGGCTATTGAACACGTATCTGGCTTTTGAAAGTAGTGATGCCTCTCTTTTTGAAGCTGCTTTCATACCATACTTCTACTTACTTAAATTAAATTTCTATCACCCAGTATGACAAAGACTTGCATCTTTACACTACACTATTGGCAACAGTACCTATATAAAAATATATAAAATACAATAATACAAAGACATTCTGTAGGTTTAGTAACATATTTAGGGAGTATTGGCAGAGGATGATTAGTCTCTATGTTGTGGCAGAAGTTATACCATTTCTTACTCTAATAGGCACAGAACTGTTTAAAGAAAAAAAAAGGACAACACATACATCAGGTTCAGATAAGATAAGCACGAGGTTGACTGAAGCAAATTTAAACTCCAGAAACCCACCACAGCAACTTCACTCACATTGCTAGTACAGTATTCTGGTTGGTTTCCACACTTATCCCTGTGCAGACCATCTTTGAGTTGGTTATTGGGAATGTGCAGGGTAAATAACGTTTCTCTAGCCTTTTCCTGACACTTTTCCTCCCATTTGGTGGCCTTAAGCTGAATTTGGATGCATCTGTAAAGAGCAATGTTCCATAATCCAGTTTTGATTGATGCAGAACTGAATCATGGAAACATGCTGATTTCTCGTGAGCAATATCTAGTTCTGGTGATCTCCTGGAGTTCAAGTCCACCTTATTGTCCTTAAGTGATGCTCAAATGGCCTGTATTTTTGCTACAAATGATTTACGGCCTGCAAAACTGTTGTGTATCGTCACAAAGAACTTGTATCACAAGAAAATAATCATTGTACTCAGACATATTTTTCTTACAACCACAACTCTGATCTCTGATGTGTTGTCCTCTGAAAAGTCCTGCACACGTTAGAGTAAGATGTAGGGTACCTCCAACTTTCCACAAAATGGAAACTGTGCTCGTTGTTCATTAATATGACATCCCTTGCAAAATCTTTGGGCTTAGAGCAGTGATGAAAAACTAAAAACCCGATAAAGACTGTGAAAATGATGTATGACTGTCCCAAAATACATCATGAAGTAAAAGTTTTCAGGTCTTATGGCCGAGTGCACCATTCTTGATCAACATCTTACGATAGTAAAGTTCACATTTCGCCCTGTTCAGCCTCAGTATCTGGTGCATGAATCATGATAAAAGTTAAACTTGGTAGTTTACCAAGATAAAACTTAACCGCTTGCAATGGAGTGTTTATGTGGAATTTATCATGGTCAAGTTCCAACAAAATGGCAGCGCGATTATTTGGATTATTTAAACACGAACCAATATCAAATTGGAGTTATTGTGGAAAGAGGGGATCCTTTTGAAGAATACAGGGATAGGAAATTCGAGATTTCGTCTGTCCAAAGAAACCAACCATGTGGTGGTTAGTGAATGAAATCAATGAAAGGTTGGAATATCCTACTAATCGAAATAATCCTGTCTCACGTATGAATAGAGTTTTAACTATGTTAAGATTGTATACTAAAGGGACATTTAACATTGTGATTAGTGATATTTCTAACATTCATCGTACCATGGCACTATGCATTATTAAAGATGTGTTGAACATATTGCATCTTTCTGCATACGCTATATTTCATTTCCTTCAATTTTACTTACTTCTTACTTCTTAATACGTGTGTCCAGCTATATGCTGATTACATGATGTCCACTGTAGATCAAATATGCAATTGTCCAGAGATGCAGATTGGTGAGAATTTCATGTAATGAGTGGTTTTTCATTCTTTCCTGCAGTTTATGGTTGGTGTTATTACATTAAAGTAGGATGTGTTCTACTGTTTCTTCTTCTGTTAAACATTTTTACATAGTGGTGACTCTGATAATTTAAAGCAATGCAGATAAGCTTCTGTAACAAGGTGTCCAATTCTAGTCCATGCAGCAAAAATTTGTATCTGTCTAGGAATATACAGTAGATTTTAATATTGTTGGGTTGTTTCAGAATTTTCCATAGTGCTCTTTATGTTTGTCCACTTAACCAATCTTCTGTCCATTGCTTATTTATCATGTTATAATATTATTTATTATTCTGTCAAGTGAATCTATAGGTTGTGGTATTGGTAAAAGGTTTGATGCAGTTTTTGCTATTTCATCTGCTATCTCGTTACCTTGCACTCCACAATGGCCTGGTATCTCTTGTAGCAAGGATTCCAGTGCATTCTGTAACATAGCACTATGAATCAGGTCATTCCCTGTTGCTGAATTCTTAAGGAAACCTTCTGCAAGAAAACTTCATCCTCCTCCCGTTGTAATCAGGGTTACAAATAACGGTCAGTGTTGGACTATCTGTTCCAGTGTGTAAGTGTGTTGTGACAGGGTTTAAAATGTTTATGACAGAACAACCAATTCTGCGACCACAAAAAGCTTATTCATTACTGTGGATGGTTGCAAATTCGGCGACATAGTGTTGAAGTCCTGATTAGAACATTTTTACATTTTTATGTATGAAGCATGGTTTCACCTGTCTTGTTACACTAGTTCTCAAAATAACAGAATTTGATCATCTCAAAATCCATATGCACTGAAAGAAACGAAACTGGATCCAGAGGAAATAGACGTGTGGTGTGAATGCTGAATTCATTCATTGATAGTGTTCTGCCTAAGGCAGATCTTTCACTGCAAACCCAGCATTTTCCAATCTTTTCAACTTTCTGCCTTCCTCTTATTATTGGTCCCTTTTTTTTTTAAATAGAACTGTTGTTCTAAAGTTTACTGTTCCGATATTCTGTTTCTATTTATTGAACAGTTAAATTTAATTAAGAATAGCTGCTGAATGGTTCTATTTAACAGGATAGTGCTACGACTCATATATGCCATGCATCAATGAATTTGTTAGGAAACATTTTTGGAGAGAGAATAATTTCGCCAGGACTATGGCCTTCGAGACCCCTAGTTTTACTCTACTCAATTATTTCTTTTGAGATGCTGCAAAGTCGGTAGTAGGCCTATATCAAGGTAACCCTAAAGAATTGGCAATAAGAAATTACACAAATTTAGTGACAAAATAAACTTTAATTAAAGTGTTCCATATCATGTTTTGACCAAACATCACAGATACAAGTTTCAGTTGATAAGAATTTTTCAAGAAATTGCAGTATTTTATCTTGAATTCTAAAATTTTATAGGACAACATATCTACGAATTAAACACAATTTTCATGAAGGCAATACTAAGAGTTGTGAGACTGTTATAAGCTTTTCTATACAATGAAATCTTTATCTTTTAATTTACATAGAACATAAACGAGATTATAGGTAACCACTCAAGTGGAGTGGGAATCATTCTAACACTTCAGACTTTCTCACAGTTATATGCCTGTGTGTTTCCATACCTATTGTTATAAGAATTTTGAAAATTCTAAAATTACAGCAGAGCATTCTCATAGGTTGTGGTTTATGCATGGAATTTAATGTTCTAAGGAATGAGAATCAATACATATTAAATATTTATGATTTGATTTGTCTCACATAAAGTATAAGTGATTGAAAAATGAAAATTTACAATAGAAGAAGACTATATTATTATGTACATTTTACCATAATATTCTGCTGCTGTGCTGCTTCTTCCTCTCCACGCTGCTCGAATTATTCTTCTTCCTTCAATTTTCAAATATAAGAAATATAACCTGTTTGGTGTGATATTAAATTCTGTAGCTAACTTCACCATGTAGGTTGTTTTCCTTTTAGGGAACATCCGTTGGTTTTATTATTTTCAAAAATACTGGTGTAAGAATCAAGTAGCTCTAAAAAATCCCTAGTTCATGGTCTGAAAAATTCTGGGTTCTCTTTTTGTTTATACTCATTTTATCTGTAGTGTTATAAACAAACAAATCAAGCAGTGTGGTCTAACAAAATTGAAGTGCATAACAATTGGATACAGTCTGTTTTTATCTTTGCTTTCCTTTGTAAAAATGACATGCGATCTCCAAGTTAACCTGGGTGAAGAGGGCTGTCAGAAGGACAGGATTGTTGTTGATGCACCGCAACCATATTTTGACTGCAGTTTTCTTTTTACCGTGTTACTCTAACCCTTGATCATTACGTTTTTGATCGAGATTGGTGTACTCGGCCATTAGAATTACGTATGTTCTTGTAAAAAGGCGTATAAGCTGTAAAACTTACAACAGTTGTTTGTAATTTCAAAGCAACACAAATGGACAAAAACATCCTTGATGTGTTACTTGACCTATAGACTGTGGATATATTATTTTATGTTATCATATTTCCTGTTGGTATGATTGTCAGGTGTATAAACTTATATTTAATTAAAGCAACACATCTCATTTTTTTTTTACCTACAAGTCATTGTATATAAAGATTCTCTGCAATTGTCAGTATTTAAAATGTAAACTTAAATTATATATTTAATAATTCTGTTCATAATAACAGCATTCTTTTTACGGAAATGCATAAAATCATGTACTTCTGTTTTACTTCCAAGAAGTATTGAAACAAAACTTCACTGCAGTTCCACTGCAATGCATGTAAATTATATTTTGTTTAACGAACTTCGAATACATATTTTGAAAGCAGCTTTAAGAATAGATACCAAGTACATGAGTGATCATTGCCATACTTCAAAGGTTGATCTGAATATAAGTGCATCTATTGTATTTTGAATTGGTTTTTAGTTTTGAATTGTGAAGTTCGGACATAATTGATTGATATACAAAACAGTGTGGTCAGATTTACAAGAGATACTCTATAAATAATTGATATTAGCTCTGCTGTTATTTTATTGTATAAGTCTGAAATTGTAAACTCTTCCTAAAGAAAGCTCTGTTCTTTTGATTTAATGCATGTAAAACACATTTTCCTTGTAATATTGCATTATGAAGAAAATTTTGTGTATGTAACAGTTGTATTACATGACATGAAGGCCTATATTGTTGGAAAGAATGAGAAACTGTTACCTATCATAAAAATCCAACAGTACAAATGAAACTATGATCGTTAAGATTTTCTGATCTGCATGTTTTTTTATTAATTCATGATCACAAATAATGTTTTAACTGTTATATTCTTACTATTTCTATGTTATATTCTTACTATTTCTATAAAATGTTCCCAATTTGGATCTCTGTAAACATTAAAAGAGTAGATATATTTGCATAATTTAGACGTTCTTTTGTACTTCTTATCATAGTTACAGATGTGTTAGAAATGGTTTTCACATCACTTTGTAGGGACTGTATTTTTGGTAATGCTTTGTTTTGAAAAAATATCTTATTTGACATCTGGGTTAAACTCATTAGTTAAATTTTTTAAGTATTGTTTTTCTTATTTTACACTGTGATCTTCTAGTCCCTCCACATTACAGCAGGTAGTATGGCGGTCAGCAGGGGCATACGCAAAGGGGGGGGGGGGGTTACCAGGTTTGAACACCTCTGCCTCTTGAACTTTAAGAAAACGACATATTTAGATTTGAGTATTTTTTTTTTTTTTTTTTTTTTTTTTACATGTACATAATATCCATAATCATTTTCCCTTCGACAATTTTTCACTGTCAGAGTAACAAAATTTACTTCGACTTAAGGCATAGTCTCCTACCCCTTCTTCAACATAATCCCTGTGCTTGGTGATGCAGCACGTTCGAATTATAACAATACTATCTTTATTATAGAGAGACCTACAACCTAGTACCCGACCTTGTAATAAAATGAAGCCGACACAATATGAAATTTAACTTGTTGTGAAACATATTGAAAAGGTTGTATTAACAGTTCTGCAATGCTGATGTTAAATATTGTGCATTGTCGATTTTAAACTCATTTTAAGAGTGGTATTCAGCTGTTTGTTAGTTTGAGTTCTGACTTTACGTTTAACATTTTGTGCATTCGGCAATTCATATTTTTAATGTAAATTTGTAATATAATACGAGTATTAATAAATATACTGTAACATAATAACAATAATACACAAAATGTAAAATATATCGATAATGTAAATTGTAAACAATTTTAATAATGACACTCTCCCCCCCCCCCCCCCTTGACAAAATTCTTTGTACGTCACAGGCGGTCAGTATACCTGCAGAGAAGTTGGTACCTTTCTTTAGACTCTGTCAGAGGCAAGAAGACTTCATCCTCCTCCCATTGTAATCAGGGTTGCAAATTGCGGTCAGTATTGGACTATCTGTTCTGGTGTGTAAGTGTGTTGTGACAGGGTTGAAAATGTTTATGACAGAACAACCAATCCTGCGGTCACGAGAAGCATATCCATTACTGTGGATGGTTGCAGATTCGGTGACATAATGTTGAAGTCCTGATCAGAACATTTTTACGTTTTTATGGATAAACCCTGGTTTCACCTGTCATGTTACAATAGTTCTCAAAATAGAATTTGGTCATCTCGAAATCCATATGCACTGAAAGAAACGAAACTAAATCTAGAGAAAATATACGTGTAGTGTGAATCCTGAATTCATTCATTCAAAGTGTTCTGCGCAAGGGCAGGTCTTTCGCTGCAAACCCAACATTTTCCTATCTTTTCAATTTTCTGCCTTCCTCTTATTATTGGTCCTTTTTTTTTTTTTTTTTTTTTTTTAAGAACCGTTGTTCTAAAGTTTACTGTTCCGATATTCTGTTTCTATTTATTGAACAGTTAAATTTAATGAAGAATAGCTGCTGAATGGTTTTATTTAACAGGCTAATGCTACGACTCATACATGCCATGCATCAATGAATTTGTTAGGAAACATTTTCGGAGAGAGAATAATTTCACCAGGACTTTGGCTTTTGAGACCCCCTAATTTTACTCCACCGGATTGTTTCTTTTGAGATGCTGCAAAGTCGGTAGTAGGTAAGACAACCCTAAAGAATTGACAATAAGAAATTATACAAATTCAGTGACAAAATAAACTTTAATTAAAGTGTTCCATATCATGATTTGACCAAACACCACAGATACAAGTTTCAGTTGATAAAAAGTGGAATGGGAATCATTCTAACACTTCAGTCTTTCTCACATTTATATTTGTCTGTGTGTCTACATACTGTACCTATTGTTATAAGAATTTTGAAAATTCTAAAATTACAACAGAGCATTCTCATAGGTTGTGGTTTATGCATGGAATTTAATGTTTCAAGGAATGAGAATACATATTAAATATTTATGATTTGATTTGTCGCACATAAAGTAGAAGTGATTGAAAAATGAAAATTTACATTAGAAGAAGACTATATTATACATACATTTTACCATAATATGCTTAAATGAAAAACAACCCTTTCATAAAGCGACAGAATTTTACATACAAATAGAAGTTTATGGTACTACTCTCTATGTGCAATATTATATTTGATATTAGACTTTTAATTATACTTTTTGTGAATTTTTTAATTTAATATGGCCATTTCTTCTCGTTTGAAACAATATTTTGTTATATAAAATGTTGTCATATATTAAAACGAATTAATTATATTTATTTTTATATATCCAGTTTGCACTTGGAATACCAAAAGTGTAACGAAATTCTTATTTCAGTTTTAAGATACAGTAATTGTATAGAAATGATGTATAAAAAAAAAATTGAATTTTCAAAGTTGTTTGTCTGAATACTTGATAGATCTTGTGGCATAACACGTGAAAAACAGGTGTAGTAACATCTTAATATTTGCTGATATTAAATCAGGAAGTACAAATATCTTATAAGATTAAATTCAGTATTCCACTTTTCTAATACGTTCACTCATTTTATTTAGTAAAAATAATTGAAAATAAGGATATGTATTATTCTTTCATCATTGCTTTCACTATGTGCTGACAGTCAAGTATCATTTCCTATCTCACCAGTACTGCTCTTTAGAAGAAGTATCACCACTAAGTGGATTTAATTTAATATTTATCTTGGGTTGAGTGTCATATTCAAGAAACTTGGAAGGACACCCTTTTGTATTTTTCCATTATCTATCCACAAAGACATCATTCACCACTACTTATTTTGACTTAAGCATCTGTCTCTAATATAGACGAGCAGTGTTTGGTTTATAAGAAAGAATGTCCATAGTTATCCTTTCGTTATTCATTCTTTTGAACTGATTTGTCATGGGTTAGTGATTATATTACTTCGTCTTTTAAAGGAACTATTATTACTAATAACCTATGTTCATTTCTGTTTGATTAGATCTGTCTTTATCATTTGGATGGGACAGTTTATATGTTACTTTATTCATTTCATTATGTGTAGGAAGTGCTTTTCATGGAGTAAAGTTGCTCAAATTCTGATGATAATATCACCCTGCTGAAAGTTGTTTTTAATATTATATATCTGAATGACGTTGGACTCATTATTTTTTCCTACTGTATTTTGTTCATGTGTTGAATATGTTTTTTGCAACATATCTTTTCTTTATTACGTATAACTCCATAAGTCCTAAGAAAATATATATTCACGAGAATTCTTGAGCTTAAATAATTTTTCAGAGGAGTTTCTAATAGACTATTAATGATTTGTTACTGAGGATACATTTTTTATGTTTTTTACACACATTGTTTAATTTTGCTCCATGACATCGAGTATTACCATTAATTACTGACTGAAAGCTGACGTTTTATGATATTGGGTTGTCCTAATTATGTGTTTTCATATATATATATATATATTTGAAAAGAGGCATACTGTTTGCAAATGGTGAAATTCTTAAATTATTGTTTTACTTTCGCAATCATCTTAAATATATTGATTAATTTAATATACATTTGTCAGCTATGTACACCATCATTTCAGAATGAATATGATATGAATTATACATTGTTTAATCTTTATAAATTTATTTAGAGTAAATCCATTTTTTTCAAATGACACAGCAAAACTATTACTAACATGGTATCTTTGTTGGCAGAATATATGCTTAAATTTACTATATCTATACATGGTGCAAAAAAAAAGTATGGCGCAAATAATAGAAGCAAAAAAGTCCCAATCAACATGCATCTGCAAATGAGCAGTTTGCGAAAAAATTACGAATGTATGGTTACAAGCTGCCACTGACGTCATTGTTTGTAACAAAATATGGTTTACTCCTTGCACACTAGAAGTGGTCCTATGTTCTTTGTTTACAAAACTGAACATTGCCGAGAGATGGAGTTGTAATCAAGCCATACACGCAGAACATAGAGGATGGATACAGTACACAGTCTCAAAAGGTATCAGTCAGGTTCTGCATGTATTGTTTGATCACAACTCCACCCCTCGGCAATGTTCAGTTTTCTAAACAAAGAGCATAGGACCACTTCTAGTGCGCATACGATGTTACAAACAATGGCGTCAGTGGCGACTTGTAAACATATATTCGTAATTTTCTCTTAAACAGCTAGTCTACAGACCCATATATAATTCGTCATTTTTGCTTCTTTTATCATGTACTTTCAACCATGTAAATTTTCGCCATCCTTTTTGATACACCCTGTATAAAGTATAAAAATATAATAAATCTAAGGAGCGTTGTAGGGCTTTAAAATTATATTTATTAAATAAGAGAACCTTAAAACCCCGTAAACAGAGACATAAATCTTTATTGACTTTGAGTCATTCTGCATATTTAATTGCTGTATTTGCGACCTGTTTGCATTGTTAATCTCTAGTGATGATTATTTCAACAGCAATATATAAAATTATATATATTACATAAAATGAAATTCCGTCAGCAACATAGAAACTCAGGCCTAGAGATAATTTAAGTAAATAATTTACAGTGTTATAATTTGTAAAATTCTTTTGGGAACGAACTTACAAAAACCTTGTGTTTTTTACTCCCTCCGGCAAATAGAATGCCTCTTTTATACAACGAGTATAGATTTACAGTCATATTCATGACTGCCACATCTTTCTGTGGTGCATTGCAACAAATTGGCCAGTTTACAGTAATTAATATTATTAAGGGTTTGTTTCTGTTCAGTCTGTTAATGGTGCTTCCAATGTATAAGTTTCATTTATTGTTTAAGATTTAAGACTCTGGTATTTTATATTGGCATCTCATAGTTTTATATTACTGTACCATAATTGAAGGTTAAGTATTGTATAAAAAAAGACAACGCTGTTTTTCTATGTGAGAGGAGTCCTCACTGTTACAAGTACTTAACTTACTTTTTTTTATTTTTAGGTTATTTTGTATTTATTTTAATTTTATTGCTCCAACTGAGCTTTTTATAGTCACAAAACATTTTCAAATAGAGACATTCGTTTCAATACGAAAATTACTTTAGTTGGCCACTTTAATTCGTCATATTTTGCGAAACTTCGAAATAATGGAAATGGATAACCAAGCATGAATAGAAGTGTTACCACGTGTTACCTTCATATATCTCAAATTCGCTCCATAATACAGGGAACGCGATCACAAATCATAACAGCAATATCATTAATTTTTGTCGGTTTCATAATTATATTTTGAACACCGTATATCCATATCTAAATAGAGAGGAGCTTCCTTTGTTAATTCTAGTTTCTGGGGGGGGGGGGAACTATTTTAATTTGAAGTTTAAATTATTGTTCATTTCACTGTTCTTGGGACTTTTCATGGAATACATTTACGAATTATGTAATAAATTACTTATTTTCGAGGCTGAGAAAGTGAATATTTAAATATGCAATATTAAATACAAATTCCCTTCTACATTGAATACTTCATGTAGAATAAAATTATCATAAGCTGCAAGAGAGTATTCTGCATTAAACTTTCCACAGTAGAAGAAGAATGTACTTGCTTTCAAGGCAATAAAATAAAGAAACCTGATTTTTTATAATGTAAATTCAGCGATGTTTTCTATTAAAAAAAAGACATTAAAGCAACAAAGCCAAATTTTAATTACTTTTATGGTGTCTTAGACCATTACTGAATGATTCAGTCATTAAGAATAAAACTTTAGTATAACTGTGAACAATTCATTTTTACGTTGTTTTCTAAACCATAATTTGTATGAGTTTCAAAAAATCTTGAATTAAAGTCATCTTTCTTTTAGACTACTAGAAGTCAGGAAGAAGTAAATGCATATTAGATAAGTCTTGAGAAAGTTGTAACATTCTATCTTCTCATTTCTTTTATATCAACCAAATTACCCAGATATTATACTTTCAATTTAAAGGCACTCCATCTTCAATAAAAAAAACAGTTGTTTGGTCACTATGTTTAATATATACCAGAATTTATGTTCATGTATATTTGTCTGAAATTTATGTTCATATATTATTGAGTTAGCACTGAGAAGAGCCCATTCGACTACTGTTGTATATTGAATCTTTATATAGGCTATGAGCCGAATAGTTCTTTGTATGTAAAACGTGCAATATACAATAGCCAGTAAAATAGTGCTGTTCTTGTAGACGCATTATGTAGGTCATAAGTATCATTAGGCCTATTATTCGTTTTTTACTTTTTCTGATCATTTTACTTACCTCAATTTTTGCCTAAAATTACTTCATGTAAATATTGATTGAGTCTAATTTTGATAAAAATCAATGTGAGAGGAAAATTAAAACTTGTAAACCATTGCTTGGTGAAGAAAATTGTAATGATCTAGGCTTATTAGATTAATCGAATTTTATAAGAGCTAATATCATGAACTGAACAAACTTCATTTTTTATTTATAAACTGTTAATTCATTCTATTAAAAACGACTTGATGTTGATATTAACTGATGTTACAATAAAATATATAATTAATTGTTCGGAAAAAAAACATAAGATGAAGAAAGAACATCAGAATTGTCCAGTTATAGTAACAGTTTATTATGTAAAGCTAATCATATAAAATGGGCATATTAATTTTTTGTGATTGTAGTAATTCTAGTTCTTTGTACCATAATTCTCTTCCATACTTACTACAGCTGTTTTCCCATCTCGTATTCATCTTTGAGTTTATACTGGCATATATTGTCTTCGAAGTATATGACACTTTTATTATGAAGAAGAAACATTGTTTTGTAAGTGAATGAATGATGGTTATTGAGTGTGTGTGGCTAATAATTAATGCTCCTTGCCAATTTGCATTACTTTTCATTGTGAAATTGGATTGTAAGTTCCAGCCCATATTATTAGAGATGTTTTTTATTTATTAATACCGTAATTGTTCATTACAAGCAGGGGTGTAGTAATTCTTGAACAGGCCAGTCTTGTGCTATAGACAACAATGCAATTTTATTTTGTGTTTCATTGTACAGTATTTATAAATTACTAAATTGTTCTATGGTGTTAGGAAAAACATGACATGTGAAGAATTTATATAACGTTATTTTTAAAAATACATAAACTCATGTCACAGCTCACTATGAAGGTATTTTAACCATAATTAAAATATAAATTTCTTTTTATATTAAAATAGTAATTTTATATTATGCAAAGAAAACATAACATGACACAAGACAGAGTTAATTTAATTAAATTCATATTTACAATCTGTTAAGTATTGAATACTTAAATCACTGCTCATATCTTGTAATATTAAATAACTACTTGCAGAATGATCTCAGTTACTTAACAGTATGATGTTTTATGCCACATTTTTTATTAACAGCAATAAGGATTCACTTGTTTAATTTGTAAAAGCATATGTTCTAGCGAAAAAATTAATGCTTTGATGTGTTTTAGAATAAAATGTAGTGCCCTTTTATTAGACACGGTGATCTAATGGTTAGAGTGTTGGACTTATAATCCTGTGGACCCAGGTTCGATCTTCGGTTTATAACTTGTGTTGTGCAAACCCTTGGTCCAGGTAATACAGGGGTTTTCTCCGTGGGCTCCAGTTCTCTTGTGTCATCCCAACAAATCATCATCTCATCATAGTGTAGACCAGCCTTTGGGCAACAACTCTGTCAGTACATTGGTCTGCATAACTGGCTTCATATGGGTGAATGACGAACAGTTAAGTTCTCGCTGTTAATATATATATATATATATATATATATATATATATATATATATATATATTTCAACACTTACTGTGAACCATTATACCTATATACTGACTTATCATATGAATAATACATCTTATGCACAAAATCCTGTCAGTTTATATGTATTTTATAGTATTCAAATAGCTTAAATCAGTGAAAACAGCATATCGTTCAATTTAAATGTTTATGTCTGAAACAGTTGTAGTGAAGGTGAATAAATTAACGTTTAACGTTTATAATATGCTTTCTATGTCAGGAATCCAAATATGCAGTATGAACATTGCAGTATTTTTATAATAAAATTTCCATTTATAATAATTTTTTAGTCTGCTTATGTGTAGTATGTAGAAATTATGCAAGACAAAAGTAGACCATGATATTTTTAGTTACACTTAAAAAATGTTGGGGGACATAAAATCTCTTTCCTTGCTAATTTCAAACACTGCCACTGCTTTCACTTATCACCCATGGCCTTATGTATACTCCTGCCTTAGTGTTGTACTAATATTAATACTCATGACATGACTTAACTATGAATTTATGTTGCTATATATTAATGTTACAGAAGTGATTCATTTCTTGGTTAAGCAACAAAAATTTTCGGAGTGAAATGTTGTGATTTGCGTGCTCACAGAGTATTTATAGCAGGTACCTTAATATGAATTTGCTAAAATAGAGGTCATGTATATTAATACACTAATAGTGTAAGTACCGGTATATAAGTATTTTACTTGCAGTATTATAAAGTGTAGAAATGAGAAATTTAAGGAAGTTGGAAAAATGTTGAACAGTATGCTGTAAATACCATTCAATTCTTAGTGGCTTTAAGTGATTTCATACATCATTAAATAAGGAATGGGCATTCATTTGATTTACCAGCGAACACTTTACTTTTCATTATTAAATTACTCTGTGAGTGTAGTGTCCTTGGAATAAAGACATTAATCAACATCGAACCATTTTAAAAGAATCAGGGTATCTCTAATTCTGTCCCCCCCCCCCCCCAAAATAGAATCAATTACAGTTTTATAGCTGTAAAGTCAATTTGAGCTTGTAAAAATGATTTTATATCATCTCCGTATTTTTTTCTGTGATTGAGTTTACATTATTACATATGCGAAGTTATTGTATTTTTGAATTCTTGTTTATAAAGCAACAATTTCGTATCTTTGTCGTTTTTATAACGCCGAATTTCAAATAATTGACAGCTTTTAAGTGATAAAAATTGCATTAAGTGTATAGCAGCTTTAATTTTGAGTGAAATGCAAGACTACACCCCTGGTTCTGATGGCACTTAGTTGTATAGGTTGTGGTTGACTGGCAGTTATTGCTGGAGTTGTGGTTTGCTGTGGTTGTGACCTAGTGGTTGTGGTGAATGTTGACACCTTACTCAAGTGCCTATGCAACTGAATGTGCATTTGTTTAATTTATTTTGTTTTTTATATGTTATTTAAATTGTGCAATTTTTAACACTATATCTTGAACAGTGTGGTACAGTTTACTCAAAGAACATGTTATAATCCAATAAGGTTGTTTGAACTTCTGAATAGACTGTACTAATTATAATATATTCCTTTGTATAATTTTTTATCAGTTTTATATTTTATGTAAGTACGATGTGTGTTCATTTGAAGTAAGGCCAGTTGAACCTATGTGCAATTTGTATTTTAAAAGAAAAGACGTGTACTTGTTGGCATTAGTTTTTATTCTTAAGCTTTATTATATTTTCAAGTTTTTCTTGAACAGATTGTTGGCTTTGTGAATACCTTATTATCTCATTATACACAGAAAGGTTAGTGTGCTAATGGGACGTAGCTGCTGAGATGGTTGTCCTGATCGTGTATACAAATGTATTATGCCTAGCTGTTATGTCGGAAGTTGAAATGGAATTTTGATTGCATTGGGCAAATTGTGAGTTAGTATACCACAGAGATAGTAATAATCATAATTTTTCTAAAATAGTTTTAACCCTTCTTTAGCATATCTGAATTTAATGGTAGAAAAAATTTAACAGGAAATAGCTAAAGCATTAGAACATTTCGTATGTTTTAAAAACACTTTATTTCTGTTAATTTACTTATTATTAACATTTGCGTAACTTAGTGAAAAAATGCTATCAGAAAATACTGTTTCCAGTCACGATTCATGTTCTAGAGTTGATCGAAATTTAACAGATAATGGTATCCCATATACATGCTTAGAGACACGTGAGGGACATGTAAGTATACCTCCATGCTTTCTTGACTTTGGCGCTAGAATGAGGTGGTGTGGTCAGCACCACGCTCTGACCACCTGAAAGTTTGGCAACGAGAAAATCCTGTCACCACCTGGGATCGAACCCGGACTTTGCAGTTTGCAGCCAGTTGTTCTACCAATTGAACCACTTGTGATAGGCCTACTCTTAAAATCTCCTTTTCATATTACACTTATGCTGTTCAAGCATCAGTTCACAACGTTGTTTCATTTGAATGGATTGTATTGGTCTATCCATTGTTCAGAAATGTTCTGCCAACGAACCTTTCAAACTTTATGTTGTCCCAAATACATAGTGTAATAGGACTTAGTCATATCATACTGTTACTATTTCTTTACGAAAGTAAGAGCAATGAGTCAGTGCTTTTGTAGGTAAAATGACTTTATTGTTATCTGTTGCCTATATCTATCTTAATAATGTTTGGTATTATGTACCAGTATCTCTTGTACATGTAGTACAACTTAAACTTTTTGCATATACCGATTGAAATAAATTTTATTTAAACTCTTTGCATTGCAATGAATTTAAAAAGTAATTTAATGTTCAAAATAGTGATTCGCACTATTTCTTTGGAATTAAGAGGTTAATCGTACTCAAACTTTATTATTATATGGCATGCTTGTAGTCAAAGGTAAATCTCTTGAAAGATTAATACTTACGTGATTTTATTATTTCCCAGTACACCGACAATCAAATATCTAGTCCGTCGTTTTTACAAATAATAGACCTGCTTTAAACCCCCAATTGATCAATGATAAAATTTGTACTAGAAAGAGGTGGTATTGAGGCTTTATGTGATCCATCAAGTCTCGTGTTATCTTTTCTTTATAATTTATTTTGTATACCATATTAATTTCAGATTACTATTCATGGTTTAATTCTAAATTGTATTGCACATAAATGTAAGTATCATTCTTAACCGTTATGAAATATTATCTCTAATATTCACATCATAAGCTTAAAATATTTAAAACAAAAACTGAAAGGTTTAAAATCCATTCATTCATTCATTCATTTTTTTATAGAAAATTAAATTTTCATACAAATAGTCATGTAATTAATTATAATTTTCCAGAAATTATATTTTTGTGCTAAAGATATTGATGCAATGTTGAGTGTATGTAATGTGCGACAACTTCTTTTTTTGAGAAAGGACACTTATGCAGCTACGTCACCAGGAATGAAGTATTTGTGATTGGCCACCCTGGACTACGACTGTGACCCCATTCAGTTCTGTGAGACATTTACAGAACTTGGTGTCCTAAACGACATTAGTCTGTTTGTAACATTCACGTTTTTATACTACGACAATCTCTTCCACTTGGTTGCTAAATTCTAAGATTGTCTCATCCACTGAAGGGGGAAGTCAGTTGTGTTCGCACGTTTCTGGATCTGATCTTGTTTCAGCACATATACGTAACATTCAATGGAAACCTCATTGTTACGAACTTAAGTAGTCCAAAGTAATTACAGTGTCTTGCCAGAAAATATGTAAAATATATTCCTTTCTTGTTACAAAAATAATGTGTTATTTTTATTCCTCCTTCCTATCTCTTGCCATAATAATGAGGTTTTGTCATGGAGCAGAGAATATGAAAAGTTTCAAATTTAAAACATGCTATGCGATATTTAGATATATATATATACTTTTACAGTCTTTTACGTAAGAATTGGGAAGAAAAAACTTTATTTAAATTTCCTATCTCACAGCTCCTTACTCAAAAGCAAAATACTCTGGTGATACACATTTTAATTTTATAATACAATTCAGAAATACATGTGGAATAGTAATGTGTAAAATAAGCAAAGTTAAATAATTTTAATGGTTCTTCACAACAAAGGAGAATTTATAATACCAGTACGGTACAGTAAGTAGTAACTGATTTGTTACTGAAATGACTGGAATGCAGTTGGAGTGGGAAGAGGGAAGAACAGTTGGAAAATATGGATTGGAAAGAAGGAATCACAGACAAGAATCTTTGGTAATTTCTGTAAAATAAATGCAATTATTGTAGGAAATACATTATACCAACTACATAAACGAAGAAGATACATGGACATGCCCAAGGGACGAGAACAGATACCAAATAGATTACATACTAGTACAGGAAAGATTCCGAAATTGCTTAAAAGTGCAAAGACTTTATCAGGAGCAGATATTAATTCAGATCATGCCCTCCTGATAGGCGAAGTAGATATTCGTCTGAAGAAGATAAGAGGAAGGCACGTGACGAAATTGAACATGGAAAAACTAATTTTCAAGAAAAAGTCGTTACATTAAAATCCACACCTGAGAATAGTAATGAGTACTGGACTCATCTAAAAAGCTGCAAACAGACAACAGCAGAAGAAACAATAGGATACACAGAGGATGTGAGAATTAAGAAACCATGAGTCACGGGAAAAATGTTGGAGAAGATGGTGGAAAGGAGAAAATGGAAAAACATGAACACAGAAGAAGGTAGAAGAAACTACAGGAAACACAACAACAAACTAAGAAGAGAAACTGATGAGGCAAAAAGAAGACTGGATGAAAGAGAAATGTAAAGAAATAGAGGATCTAGAGAGAAAAGGAAGATATGATTAATGTACCGCAAAGTAAAATGTTTGGACTTCATATATAAGAAAAGCAAATCCATTTGGTTAATAGAGAACGAAATTGGAAAAGAAATAACAGACAGACCAGGAATACTAACAGGTGGACGAAATATATAGAAGAGTTATATGAGACGGAATCGTCCAGATAAGTTAGCCCTAGAAGCAAGAATGGTGTTAGCTGGATGTTGCCTGTGTGTAGGATTGACATTACTCCACATTCCTACCAGAGCTGATCTCGTGAGCTCTCCACAGTAGACAAGAGGGGGCTAAGTATAGAAGAAATAATAATCAGGCTTTGAATTTCATGGGGTGAAGCTCTGTATGCCAAATATTAACTATTGTAATGTGACTTCATAGCTGAGAAACCACCCAGAATGCCATTGATTCTCAAGTCTACTGTTGCTGTACGAGTCTTCTACACATTGTTTTGTAAGTAATTAAATTTCAATTAAACTCTTAGGGTGCTATGCATAGACATTTCACTAGCCCGCGCTACGAGCGTGCTAAACTAGCCCCAGCTATTGACTGATTACTTGCACAGGATTCATATCATATCTCATCGCTAACACTGGTTTATGAATATGAAAAACGTTAGTTCACTGATCATCCACTGGAAGCCCTCGCTAAGAATATCTATGAATATGGCCCTTAGCGATCCCATTGTGATTTTTTCTGGAGTTATTAGGAATACTTAAGTGCACATAATGTCACATTGATATTCAAACTAAAAATTAGGCCGCATGATGCGCAAGTTCACTCTCAAAGTCCACGACGAGGTCCAGCTCTGAAACCTAGACATCATGGGGCGTGGTACAGATGAGTCCATTATTATGCTGAATGGACTTGTCAGAATTGGCATAAAGTTCTTTTCACAGATGACTGTCGTATATGCCTTCAACCAGACGATCACCAGAGATGTGTTTGGAGGCAGTCTGGTCAGGCTGCACGTCTTAGACATACGTCCAGTGAGTGCAGCAAGGTGGTGGTTCTTTGATGTTTTGGGGTGTTATTATGTGGGGCCACCATACACTACTCATAGACATGGAAGGCAATGAAATGGCTATACGATACAGGGATGACATCCTCCGATCCATAGTGCAACCATATCGCCAGAATTTCGGAGAGGAATTCGTCTTAATGGACGATAATTCTCGCGCATATTGAGCATGCCTGGGATACATTGAAAAGATCTGTTTATGGACGAGATGACCTACCAACAAATCTGAGAGATCTACATGGCATCGCCATTGAGGAATGGGACAATCTGGACCAACAGTGCCTTGATGAACTAGTGGACAGTATGCCACGACAAATAAAGGCATGCAACACTGCAAGAGGACGTGCTACCGGGTATTAAAGATACCGGTACTGGTGTTCGCTGTAGTCAGCAACTGAAATTGAGAAAGTCAAGTTGTATTATTGTAGAGCTTGTAATGTTGGGTTCAGGTAAGTAATGAAGAAAGCTTGCATGTTACTTTTGTATGTCTCTCTTCCGTTTTTATGTAAAGACTCAGGAACTCTTGGGACCGAGGTGATGCAAAACGTCTGGCCGCGAAACCAGGTGGCCCGGGTTCCAATCCTGGTCGGGGCAAGTTACCTGGTTGAGGTTTTTTTCGGAATTTTCCCACAACCCAATATGAGCAAATGCTGGGTAACTTTCGGTGCTGGACCCTGGACTCATTTCACCGGCATTATCACCTTCATTTCATTCAGACGCTAAATAACCTGAGATGTTGATACAGCGTCGTAAAATAACCCAATAAAATGAAAACGAAATGTGACGCAAAACTTTTTTTTGATGAGTGTAGAAGTTGGGAAATTACATCCATTATCCATAAAATACTGTACGAAGCACTTAATAAGTAACGATAAGTCAATCGTCAACATTCTGCTACAATTCTGTGGGAAGATCCGTCGAGCTGTTCGACAGCGACGTCTAGCCTCTAGCGACCTTGATTCTGTGGTATCAAGCACCGCCCCTAGCGGCGAAATTGGCGTTACACGGGATCAAGGTGGCTTTGGAACTATTAGAGCCATGTTAAAATTAACTCGTTGGTGAAGATCCTCTCAGGTGAAGTATCTACGATGGCTCGTTGGTGATCCTCACATGAGCGCAGCCTAGCGGAATTTTGGAAAATTAAACCATAGCCAATCAATGAGTCACGTTGGATAAATTTTCGTATTCGTACGTCAAATGATAATGCAAAGTCAAACGACGTCAGATTAATGTGTAACAGAAATGGCAAATAAACCTATAAATGTCAGTGAAAGCAATGGACCAATTCTTCATGTAATTGTCGTGGGTTTTCACCATAAAAAGGGATGTCAGGTGAGCAACAAACCACATAATTGTGTATTTTACATGTTTTACGTGGATTGAAATCAGGTTAGTTAATTTGTATATGTCATTTTTTTCATAGAAGAGGTTATGTTTCTAGAAATACATACATATAAGTAAATAATACGATAATTAATGAGCCATAAAATTGTTTCAGGTTGAGTATTCTTTTCCACCCCTCTTAGAAGGAGATCCACATGCTTGCCCTACTGGCTGGAAATACCTTCCAACATTGGCATTGCCTGATGGTTCACATAATTTTGATGAAGATACAGTATTTTTTCACTTACCAAGTTTGTCAGATCCAAAACTGACGGTGTATGGAATATCCTGCTTTCGCCAAATTCCTGTGGAGGTATGTTATATAGCTAATTACATTCTATTATCTAGTGACAACGAGAACAAGGCTTTGATTAATAAGACTATGCCTAAATGTGTTTTTGGAGTAGAAGATCAATTCACAACCGAAGTTCATAGTTAAATGATCACAAATTCGCAAATAAACCTAATTGTGTGAGAGTTACAATGATTGACTTTTGTGACATATTTAACAATCTTCTTTTGCTACACTTCGAGACTGGCAAAATGTTCATTCCAAATTATATATAAAATTTTCCCACTCGTTGCTTAGTTGCCCAAAGTTATTGGTTCCGAATGATAACGTATTTTATTATTTAGGCCTATATTGTATTTCAAATTCTGATCTAAAAGGTGAAGTGTTCATTCCGAATTAGCGAAAACCCTTTCACTGGCTTCTCGGTCTCGCTACATTATTGTTGTTGTGTAATGGCATGGAGGTTATTTGATCTGCATCAGGAAGCATGCCAGTGTTGTAATCCATTTAGCGTTATCCAGGGTGCACCACATGGAGACGCATTACTTTGCCCCGCTACATATCATATTTTGTTATTTATTGAGTAGGCTTATATTATTGGGTTGATGCAAAAATTATCTATGAGACTCTGTCAACCCTGGGTTAGTTTCTGAATTTCGCGTCTGAAAAAAATCTGCTGGTTTGGAGTTAAAGAAGTGAAGCCAAGTTTGTAAAGCATCCTTGTTACCAAAGGAGTTCCTTTCAAGATTGTTGGATAGAAAATGGAAAAGGTAGAAATCTGTGAGTGCAAGATCGGGAGAATATGGGAAATGTGCTATCACCTCCCGATCAGTGGCATGCCATACATGGAAGGCAAGGGAAGCATTGCTTCTCCTGTTCGTAAAGCGAAAAAGAAGAAATTTATTGCAGAAATTATATTTTATTCGTAAGAATTATGAATTCTCTAATCTTAAAATGTCACAAAATTCTTTCTTTGAGCCCCTGTCCTGTTTGAGGCGAATTCGTTATTTATATTCTTACCTTGAGGGTGCCTATACTGGCCGATAGAGATTCGTTTAGTTCCGTTCAATGATTTTGCTGTTAAAGAGAGGAGAAATGCTTTGGTCTTCAAATATATTTAGGTGAGTTGGCTGCTTTCAGTTTTGTACTATGCATATACAAATTTGAATTACCGGTACTGGTTTCCTCACATAAAATTGCACAGCACACCACTGCTGCCGGCCAAACCTCTGGATAGCTGTTTTTGTCATGTTAGCAGATTGCAGGCGTGCATTATTGTGTTGCAGCAGCACTTTATTTCCTGGTCGTTTTTATTAAATTGCGGCCACAAGGCGTTTGAGTTGCTGGCAATAAATGTCAGCAGTTATGGTTACATTCCTGGGAAGCAATTCGTAATACACAACACCTTCTTTATTCTACTAGACCCATAACACATCTTCTGTGGATTAACACTAACTTTTCTACAGTGTTGTGTGTTGAAATGACAGAACCATTTTCTTGCAGTGATTTCTGTGATGGTGTTCAGCCTGTACTCTGCACAGATGTTTCGAGCTGCCTTTGCTTCTGTATTAAACTCAAACAGAAGAATGTCGGAAGTCTTTTTTCCACTTGACACTTCGTCTTCTTTAATCCACAAATAGCACAAAATTCTTCAAATGCGCAAAATTGAAGGCGTATTTACAAGTATAACACTCCGAATAACAAATGACAAACGATAAACAAACTTGTAACAATGCAGTGTTACAGTGATGAACAAAAGTGCTATGTACTTATGCGTCAGCTAATATATTATAGGCCTATCAAACTCTTATAAAATCCAACCCAACCTTCTACATTTCATTGTTTTTTAAAGTGCTATTCTTGTTTTGCTTTCGAAATTCTGTGCATGGTCTCGTAAATCGTTTGAAATCTTGATGGTTTAATATTTGTATTCTTTTCTGTTTGTTTTCCTGCATTTGCTTCACGAGTTGCAGTGCAGTACTTAGTCAACTATCTTTTCATAACCCTGTGTGTGATCATATTGTGATTTTTCGAAATTTGCCGGTACTTTGGCTTCCCTCCTTCCCCTAAATTGCTTGAATTTTTCTCAAACTGACATCTCCACTACATTTTTCATAGTTTTCAGATTTTATTTAGAACGTAAATTCAGAGTTACATCTATTGTACTATTACCATAATTGTCTTTTGCCATCACCTTTTGTAATTCAGTAGGCCTATTACATTTAACTTAAAATAAACTCAAGCATGATTTGTTGTATTTTGTATGCATTCAGATTCTTACAGTTTCAAACAATTTTTACTAAAACAATTATAATGAGGATAATGTGATTGCGGTAGTAATGCATTACCGGTATAGGTAATGAATTAAAAGTGTTAATTAAAACTGTTTACTATCATCATCTTCTTCATCATCATCATCGTGTACGTCAAACTTCGCGACAATTTTCTGGGGACAGGAAAGATTGTATTGTTATATCAGGGTTATTGTTGTATTGAGGGGTTATGAAATGTTGCCCAAATTTATGTTCTGAAAGAGAATATAGTAGAAATAAGTATAATACAACGTTACATACTACGAATTATGTATTTATTTATCATTATTGCCGTATTTGATTTTTCTTCTCCATTTTAATAAATATAATCTCATGTGTGGCTTTAAAACATTGTATCCAACTGTTGCTTGCTCTGAAGTTCGAATCACCAAGTAGGCTACACTGAGAAGATTAAGCACTTTTTGACATGTAATAGCCCAAATAAATTAAACATATTGTGAGTTAACATTCATTAAGAACATGAACAAAACTTAAAATTTGACTTGCTAACAACAAATTTTGTCTTGATTTAAAAATTAAACTTCAAGAAATAAAATTGGACTCATCTTGTAGTGTAAGAAACAACTAGGACAACTAAGTTGTAACTTTGAAAAAATATATGAGATTACAGCTTAAAAAATTTGACCTTGAAAGTCTTACAGTCAGAAAGTTATATTTAAAAATTTTTGAAAACTGTATATGTTTTCTCTCTAGCATGACAAGAAGTGAAGAGTTTGGGAAAAAAAAAGATATTAGATGATAGACAACATTAACATACAATAGGTATGGATCATATGTGGAGACTAAGAGAAAGGCGGAAAATAGGAAATATTGAAGAAAGCTGGGTTTGCAATGGAAGACCTGCCCTTGGGTTACGTGTTATGTATGTCTGATGATGGAACTTAAAAATACTTACATGCAGGAAAGATGCACTTGTGTTTTAACTTTTAAACTGCAGTTAAAATTCAATTCTGTATAGTATGCAAGGAAATAGGTTGAAATCGAATCTGTAACATCCCCATTGGAACCATAGACGTAGCTCAGGCAGTAGGCACGTGTCTGCTATCTGCACTTGGGCATGGGTTCGATTCTGACTTGCGTGCTGATTTGGTTTTTTACGAGGTTTTCCTGCAACTGTAAGCAAATGTCAGGTAGTCACACGACAGTTCCGTACCTAATCCTTCCATATACCATCTTGCTATCACCAACTTCATGAACATTAAATACCAGTAACCTAATAGTTCATGCACCAATGTTAAATAGCCAACCTAGGAAAAAATCTCTCATGTCTATTGACATAGTGAAATGTGTTTATTGTCGATTCTGCCATTTCCTCAGTATCGAGACTGCAATTTCGTTTTGTTGAAGAGTGCAAATTGACTTTCATCGAAACTGATCTAGCAATATGTTAGATGTCGGATGACAAGATGGAGATTCGCTGAGAGTTGGAACATAACCTTCATTATATCTTTATCTTTCGTTCATGTCGGTTATTATTATAATCCCGAGTAACAAATCTTGATATTTTCATAATCCAGCCCATTGTTTAGCAAGGACATTTCTTTCCGACATCTTTCAGAGCTTATTGAATATATTAGTCTACAGTTTGTGGGAATGAATGCTCTTAGTTTTTGGGTTATTGTATCACTGAATTGATCTGTTCTTTAAATGTTCCAATATTGAAATCAAGTACATATTTCACTATTATGTACACACCAGCTAAATACCTGACATGGAGCCATAATTTGGGTTGTTAGAAAACAATTGTAAATTTAGGTGTACCGCTAACAACAGTGGCATTTCCTGAATGGGTGTACGTACTTTTAAAGGAATTGACTTCTGTCCTATCTCTTATCTATTAACCTCTTCCCTTACTATATATTTTACCAGTTTTGTGAAAAAAAGTGTCATATTTTTTTATTTTCGTATAGAGGTCATTTAATATTGCAGAATCACTGTACATCACTAATTTTCTTACATATCTAAAAAAATCACTATGAAATAGACATACTTCATACCTGAATTATTATCCCGAGTTATCTCGTGCACCTTGATTCCAGCTCTGGTAGTTGTCCCACTTTGATTTTCTCCTGAACAAATTACCAACTTATGTTCTTTTTATGGATTAATTTATGAGGTACCATACCAGTGCTGTTATCAAGGCGTTAAATGTTTCTTGTCGTGTGATAGACTCGAAAGCAGGGTATTACGCACAGTGGCACATTGCATTCTGGACAGAAGTATCTGCTCTCCTATATGAGAGCGTTTTGGGAAAAATGAATATTTGTATCAGTACATCTGTTCTTCAGGTTTGTGAATAATGTTCTGCAGTATCACTATGTCCAAAAGTACACGTATTTCAGAGTCTGTAGTAGGCTGCTACGAATTATTTTCAGCATTCTGTGAACACTTATTAGCATGCCGAATCGTCTCCTCGATATAATGTTGATGAGGTCATTATTAAAGAATAATTTAAAAAATTGAGAATTATCATTATCAGAAACAATGTTAAAATTTCAGGGAATGGGGACCTCAGAGGTGCAGAAGAAATGGTGCCAGATGTCTTCTATTCAAATCACTGTCGAAAAGACGCGACATCAACTGATCTGAATTTGTTTGTTGGTCTATAACTTCGTCTTCTGATACCAATGTTTCATTTCATAATCTTCTACAGGAATATATTCCTGATCAAAAGTTTCGGAATCACTAACTTGATCCATCTTTACACAAAACAGCACAAAAAACACTAAACACAAACAGAAACCACCAAAACTAACTAGCATCTACTCACTACTGTGTGTGAATGCTATATGAGCATAGATTTCCACTCGCAAGGAAGAAGTACAAAAAACACCACCAGATATAGCAATATCACTAACTTTTGTAGCCATCTATTGAGGAAAAGGTTAATGAAAGAATGGAAACATATATATTCGATATTTATAATCCTTAGAAGCGAAAATGGGACTCAGACGAGTTAACTCAGGTTAATAAATTTTGACACAAGTTAGCAACCCGAGTTAACTCTGGTTAATCAGGGAAGTGGTTAATAACATATCATCGTCATTAAGCTTTGAAGGATATAAGCCATTCTTGACTATATTTGCCTTCATTCCTGAAATAGTAGGCAGATAGAACTATACTACCTACTTACTATTACAGATAAAATTATGCATAAAGTTTATATATATATATATATATATATATATATATATATATATATAAACTAGTCTAGTCACTGTACAAGCTGATATAATTGTTACTTGAGAAGTCTGGGGCTGATTCCACAAAGCTATATTATGCAGTTTCTGCTTTCAAAGGCTGGAATAGACTTGAAAATCGACCATCACCATTTCCTTCCGAATATATTTCATGATTATCATCTTTCTAAGTGTGCTATAGTTCAGTCAACTGTCTGAAGACAGGTCTGGACCTCATAAGTGACGCCAACAAGGCACCACTTATGAGGCAACTAGACTAGGCAATAACGGAGTAGGGTGCTTTCTCTCTTCATTGCATACATTGCCGATTAGATTAGCTACATGGTACACTAATCAGACTTCAAACAATTGTTCTTTCTCTGACACACATCGTCAAGTGAAATGCACTGCCTGATAACAGATGTACTGTACATATCAGCCATAATCTCAGTCAGCGATACTTGTAAGTTTAATGACTCTAAATGACATTTCAGGTAGTATTTGTTGTTTCCCAATTATTAACGCCAACCTAACCTGTTAATCCTCTTGCTAACTGATGCAATTCTGCCAGATCTTCTTTTATTTTCATTTCTGAATTTAGCATCCTGCTTCAAAGAAGGTGATCTTTGTTCGCAGCTACAGTGTTGTTGCAGATTAATATTTGTGTTGCTGTTATTCTTATTGTTTATATTTCTGTACTTCGATTGTTTTTGTGTATTAGACATGTTTTATTTTTATATGTGCCCCAAAGTCAACTCCGACCAAAATGAGAAGAATATTGTCCAGTTATATTGGAAGGCCAGGAGTGTAATGGATTAGCTCCAAAGTCTGTCATTGGCAACAATAGCAACGTTTTATAGCCTATCTCTTTCCATATAAAATCTCCTGAATTTTCTTTGCCCTTTTCTTTTGTTTGTTTATATTGAAAATATTTTAATATTTTTTACATGTTACTTTAACTTTTTTAGCTATTGTATTACATTACTGGTTAGAAAATAGCTTATTCATTCCCCTACAGATGAATACTGTAGCCTATATGATGAAATCTGCTATAGTATTTTTGTATGATTTAAGATATACCACAGTCTAGTATATACAGTCACGAAGTTTAAGTTTATGAGGGTACTAGGAACAATAGACTGTGCAGGTATTATTTTGCATTGTCTCTAATGAGGCGATAGTAACGATCCTAGTGGTTAGTATCTATCTAGGGATGCATATTTACTACGTATTGAGCTTCGTGACTATATATACTAGACTGTGGTTATACTTTATCTAGTCTCTAATTTTTTACCTCTGTGTTTTATATCTCATTCATAGAAATTAAAAAATCGAACAGCAGATATCACACGTGGAACAGTGCAGAAGAGTGTGTGCGTTCTTAGCACCCTGCCACTGTATGGACATATCCAAGTGAAAATGGCTCTCATCACCCACGCTTACTTTGATGAGGGTGATTTCAGCAAAGTGCAGCTTTTGCATGACACTTACTACCATCTCAACTCCTGCTTGGCAGAAGTTGATTTCTTGCAGTCTGCAACTCCGCAACTGTATGTCGGTGAGTTGAATTAAAGATCATTTTATTAATGTCGTACTTTTGCTCGTGTTGAATAATTGAAAATAGAGTGAATTGGGAAAAGATTATGACAGAGAGCCACCGGCGTGTCTCAGTCTGTTAAGGTGCTTGCCTGCCGGTCTGAAGTTGCGCTCGGGCACGGGTTCGATCCCCGCTTGGGCTGATTACCTGGTTGGTTTTTTAAGAGGTTTTCCCCAACCGTAAAGTGAATTCCAGGTAATCTATGGCGAATCCTCGGCCTCCTCTCGCCAAATACCATCTCACTATCATCAATCTCATCAATGCTAAATAACCTAGTAGTTGATACAGCGTCGTTAACGTTAAATAACCAGCTAAAAAAAAAACTATGAGAGAGAAGTGTGTACGTGCTCAAATTTTGATTTCAATTCTGATGCGAAATTTTACTGTTCATTGCACTAACTGGCATATTGTCTGGTTAATACATTAAATGCTTCATGGCAGTGAAACCTTAAGAATTTAGGAAATATTGTAACAATGTTAGATAAAATTAATACTAGTTGTGTTTAAGATGATAATGCTCAAATATTTAGAACTTAATTGTGTATGTTTTGACAAATGTAGTAGCTTTTGTATTTATTTCTAGATAAAAATAGCAGAAATAACTAAACTACTCTCTCAATTAATAACACTCAATAAAAGAATTGTATTCCAATTGTGGAATCCTGGGAAACGAGAATGTGGATGCTTTAGCAAAGAAGGGCAGCACTGCTGACCTGTTACTAAATCTACGTATTACTCTGTGAAAAGATTTATTAAATCTACATACTTAGACTTCAACAAACAAAATTTGATAACACAATCTCAAGGGAAAAAATGGAACTCTCTGGACCATAATCCACAGTTAAGTCTCGATTTACCATGCAAATCGTCTGTAGCTGCATTTAGATTGGCAACAGGCCATGACTGTTTGGCCAAGCACCTGCATAGAATTGGAATATATCAGTCCCCTAACTGCCCATTATGCAATTCAAATCAAGAAATGGATTCGGAACACCTCAAAATCTTTGTTTCAGTGGCTGACCGTGACAATATCTTTGAAAAATTTTGGAGTACAAGAGGTCAAGTGACTTTATTGTCAAACACCTAGCATTAGAAAACAACAACATTTATTCCTAGATGAAGTTAAAATTTAACTTTTGAATATTTTTAAGGATGTATTTGATTTTTCACTTCGTTCATTGGTCTCAACATTACAAGATTAAGCCATTTTTATTTGTCGTCACAGAGGAAAGTAATAGATTACACAACTGAAGTCATAGTGTATTGACCCCAACATTGTCTATCTTTCAGTTTTGCTATCAGTTGATGTAATTTGATTCATTATAGGATATGATTTCAATGCACAGCTATTGATAAAATATTCAGGGACAGTTACTCTAATCTCACGAACTTTGGTAAACAGTATGTATCATGTTGATATTAAAATGGTAGTAATGTAATTTTACATAAAGATACTTCAATATCCATCATGTAGTTCAGTATTTCTCAACCTTTAAACCTTTCTCTTTTCGTGACATTACTTCAGTGTGGTCCCTTGCCCTGATAATTAATCATTAAAGGTATTTTTTTTATTCATTGTGAACAATGTAGTTTGAGTTAGATCACAATCGAACATTTGAACATTCTAAGATCGGCCGTGTGTATGTATGTCCTACGGAGCTTTTCAGTTCTAATTGATCCCAACAATGAACAAAAATAAAAAGCAGAAAGTTTAATTCTCCTTTCGACGAATGCTTCTTGGCACTAACTATGTCTATGAGCATGCTCATAGAGTCAGGGCAAATAACTGAAGTTAGGGCCCTACCATTGGATCAGAAAATTTTCCTTCCCTCTTTCATTCTAACAAAATCATGTTGCCTTTGTTAGACAAGACGGAGGAAAAACTTCGTAGATAATATCAATTTTAAAAGAAATTAATTTAATTATGTTTATGTTTAACATAAAATAGTCTGATGTTTTAAAATTTCAAAGAACAACTTTTTATCATCATCATCATCATCATCATCATCATTATTATTATTATTATTATTATTATTATTGCTAATATTATTTTTATTATTATTATTATTATTATTATTATTATTATTATTATTATTATATATTATATGAAGGGTTCAGAGCCATAGTGGGCCAAGCGTCATTTGTTAAAAATGGAAAAATCTAGGGGTTAAAGTTAAGTGAATACCATAGTTTAATGAAGATTGACATATCATTTAGTTTTAATGCGTATACTTTATATTACTTGCTGTATGTTTCCATTGAATTATGGTAATAACTTCATTTTAACCCTTGTTTTCTACGGTTTTAGTAAATGGTGCTTGGCCCACTATGGTTCTGAACCCTTCATATTCTAACCGCCTTTTATTTATCTTTTGCATAATCAATACCCGTAGTTCGGCTTATTACCAAATTCTTCAAAACGATATTAACTCAGTTGCATTATGGTTTGTTGAAAATGGAATGAAAATTAATGAAACACAAACTTTTGTCATTTCCTACTCATGAAAATTACTTCCTTAAAATTTAATTAGGCTATTCTCTTAATAATGTCAGTATAATTATAAAAAATTGTATTAAAGATCTTGGTGTTTTACTATTCTAAATTATATTTTCATGATCGTGATCAATATATTTATAACCATTTAATAAGAATGCTTGGTTTAATTAGGTCTATAACTTATTCGTTTTTTACTCCAGTATCTCTATTAATTTTATGCTATACTTTGGTTAGATCTAAACTTGAATATGCATCTGTAGTCTGGAATTCCATTACTTCAACTGATTCAGCGAAATTGGAAAATATTAAAAGAAAATTTATTTCCTTATGTGCTTTTCCCAATTCCTCAGTTTTTAATTATGAGATTACCTGCAAATATTTTAATTATTGTGGCCTATATTCCAGATGTCTAAATCCTGATTTTTTTTTTCAAGGTTATCAAGGGTGATCTATCATAAGCATTATCAGCCTTCGTATTCCTACTTAGGGATTAAGATTTCAAAAAAATGTTTACACCAGAAGTTCAAAATCTCTTTCTCCGGTCTGTAAATGCATAAAATTTGCATGCAATGAATTTAGATCCATTTAATGTATAGAATTGACTATTTATTGGTATGTATATCCTTTTGTTCTCATTATTTTTATGTATGTATTGTTTGTGTAAGTATTAATTTAATTATTCTAGTTTATGATTTATATCCTTTGTTCCTTCTGTCTTTGTATTGTGCTAACTATAATTTGCCTCTGGCTGTTGTCCAGCACACAAATATTAATAATAAATAAATTATTATTATTATTATTATTATTATTATTATTATCATCATCATCATCATCATCATCATCATCATCATCGTCATCATTATTATCATTATTATTATGTTTGTGGATCCCATTAAGTGCTCTTTGGGCACCAGTTGAGAATCACTGATGTAATTTACGTTAGAGAGAACATAAAAACTATTGACAAAATAGGAATAAGATACGTGAACAGCATTTTCATTAAAGGTTTTGAAAGTTGAACTGTGGTAATATTTTTGATCTCTCTGATTTCATTTCTCCGTATTTTCTTGCAAAACGAGAATATTTTTGGTGTTACTTCTCCATTACTGTTGTTTCAGGCTTATCTGTTAGGGATCTGATTCTTCAATTTCGACATAAGGCTCTGATACTGTTCAAATTGTTGCTGTTGGAAAGACGACTGGTATTTTATCGTTCACCTGTTCAGCCTCTTTGTGCTGCCATATTATCACTCTTGTCTCTGCATCCTGGCATGATTGAACGAGGCTTACAGGAGTCAGCATGTGTAAAGTGAGTTTTTATTTTGTTTCCTATTAAGGACTTCAATTTTTTCGTGAAAATTAAACATTTATTGATACAGTTTGCATATGTTAATTTTACAAAGTTAGGTTGCTGTATCTGGTAAAATTATCAACACTCTTCATTACTGTGGTAGCAGCTTTTAGCTGTATATTGCAGTTAAAATCACTGCTAAATCATTGAAAATTTTTCCACTGAAAAGTTTAAGTAGCATGTGAAATGTGCTGAAAAATAGCTTTTATTTGTATTTTTATTTTTTTTATCACCCTCCTCAATTGAACTGTTATTGACAGTGGTTCACTTGTGTCATCATATATATATATATATATATATATATATATATATATACATACATACATATATATATATAGGCCTATATATATATATATATATATATATATATATATATATATATAGTCTATTTTACTTGGAATTGTTACAAAGCAGGAAATATCTTTTCGTTTTAAACAGTATTCATTTAATTGTTAACAATTTAAAACCTACTGATTACATGTTGAAAATATTGTGGATACTGCTAACATGGAAAGAGTCTCAGTTCGAACAGGAATCTTTTGTCCTAAATTTGTGTATAAATGACGTGTTCTGATGCCAAAAAAGACAGTAAAGCCATCCATGAATCAGTAGTTGGTCTCTTCATTGTTTGTACGCAATTCTAAACCAAACTTAAAATAGTAAGACGAGAAATGAGCACTTATTTGAATGTTGATAAATATTGTAATATCAGAGTTGAGTTGGAAATATTCCAAGAATGATTGCGTTGATATAGAGAAGGAAAATTTTCCCCAGTTACTTGTAGAGCTAATAGTGCGGAAATATGAAGATCGAATGCATTGTTCCACCATGATAACAATGGACAGGATAGTGAATGAAGAAGACGACTTTAGCAAAGAAGACATGTATCAAGATAATGAAAGTGGCATTTGCGCTAGTGATGGTAATACCACAGTCTACTATATACAGTCACGAAGCTTGAGTTTTGAGGGTGCTAGAAACAATAGACTGTGACGGTACTATTTTGCATTGCCTGTAATGAGGCGATATTAGCGATCCTAGTGGTGAGCAACTATCTAATGTTTGCATATTTACTACGTATAGAGCTTCGCGACTGTATATACTAGACTGTGGTAATACTACCCAAGAAAGATAACCTGTTCAAGTTTGTATGACCTTCCCCAATTGAAGATTTTGAACATTCTCGCTAAATTGTAAAATTTCCAGTTTATGATAATTAACATAAGAATCATGAAAATTGTCTGCACACATTATTGATTTATTGAATAGACTTCTGTAAAAAGACACATTAAATATCGAAGTTCCCAGTCCCTTGCCCCCAATGGTCAATAAATTGGCCACTCTCAAATGGGTAATGTCGGTAAGTCAGAGAGTTCATTTTACTGTACTGTAAATGAACACTCCCGCATCTTCCTTTCAACACTGGCTGATTATTTTGTTTATTACAAGTCACATGACAAAGCAACATACTTCTAAGGTGAAGATAAGATATGACTGCTGATCTCGACCTCTCCCTCAGCTGATTCAAAAGACTGTTGAAAAACAATTGGCTAGGCGAGTAAGAAGTACACAAGTAAAATAACAAACATGTGATTAACGGTGTGAACTTGAATGTCAAATGATTTTCGATGTTGAGAGCGGTGATAATACATCATTGTGCGTTATTCACTCAATGCCCCCTGTATGAGTGACATACCATAATACTAGAACTTTTTGCCACCATGTGATTGTTCTCAGTCCACCATGGGAGGTGATGTACATGGCACTGTATGATGTGTAATGGAGCAATTTTAGAATGTTGGTAGGGAAAATGAGAATACCCTGCGAAAACCTACCACCAAATAGCATCCTTGTCCACCTCAAATATCACTTGGATTAACAACTACATCAAACTATCTTCTTCGCAATCAGGAAGTAGAGATTGAAATGCACTATATAGAAACCTGTGAAATTCTTTAGACTCATCATGAAAATATTGGGAAGCGCGACAAAACTCGCTTGAAAATGTTGATCGACTTTATGGAATGGCACCCAGTACTGGACTGAACTTACAGATGTATTCACGTCAAAAAATCCGGTTCGAATTGAGCCTCTCTCTTTGTATGAGTCGTAGTTGTAACTCAGTGAACAGATATCTTATCAACAAAGGCACCGTTCGTGATCTGAGACTGAAGTCTGGTGTGGGTTCAAATCCCACTTTGGCTGATTATCTGGTTGGGGTTTTTCCTAAATGTAAGGCGAATGTCAGCTAATTTCATGATGAATCCTTGATTTCATCTCACATGAATATCGCCTTGTTAAAAGTGATTCCATTGACACTAGGTAATCACGTAGCACAGTTAATATATCATTATTAAATCATTAAAAAAATGAACCTGAGTTTGAGGTACTGTGAATTTTGTGGTGCTCAGAGCAACAATTAATTCAATTTCTTTTTCAGGATTTCTGTTTCTCATTCAATTTGATTCAAGAGGTAGTCACACTACTATTTTCATACCATTGGATTTCTGTGCCTGAATTACCATGGAAAACGCAAATAAAAGATTTAGAACTGATCTCTTATGACTATGACAATTTAATATTTTACAAGGTCCAGCAAAAAGATCTGACGCATTTTATTTTGGCAGTAACTGTGGCTAAGACAGACGCTCAGCAGCAGGAGGATAGGGAATGAATGCCTTTATTGATCCATTTCAGTGGCAATGGATCTGTTGAACGCATTTCATCGTGCATTTGCCATAGAGATATTTTTTCAAAACAAATACTGTAGAACCCCGATTATCCGTCACCCTATTAACCGATCGGCGGATTATCTGACTGTCTTCCTCAACTTTTTTTTTTTTTTGCTGCGGAGGAAATATAATATGAAGTTCTGTACATCACGCTAGTACAGTAGGTATTTTTTATAGATAGAGTTATTGCAATCCTTTACCACTAGCATTACACAGTATGTAATGACTCTGTCATTGTGTGCAACCATAAACAGTTACTTATGAGAAGGCGTATTTTCCAGACTTGTAAAATAGTCACAATCTGCTCTCAGAAAAACGTCCCCAAAAACTTACACACAACTGCAAACCCATGCAGCATCAACATTGTCCTTCTGTTCTAGTGGCCGTACTCTATTACTTGTATGCAAAATGTCTTCCACGAATGTCAAAAGAAAGATAAAAAAATGTACAAATAATTGAGCGGCTTTGGAAAAGAGGTGGTATATGTCGCATCAGAATACGAGATTGGCATTACAGCTGTGAGCGATTTAATAGAAAACAAGGATAAAGAGTTATGTATTACTGTACTTCATTGTGTTTGTTATTAATTATGAACATAATATGTCTAGTATGAAGACACAGTGATTGCAGCATGGCAGGAACCTTAAATTATGTACAAAACTGTATTATACACTTAATTGATGAAAATCATTCATAGCACTGATTATCCGATTTTTTCGATTAACCGTTCAGTTCAGCCCCTTCATTACCACGGATAATAGAGGTTCTACTGTAATTCAGTAGTTCTTACATAGCGTAGGTTCTGACAACATTTCAGTGTGGGTTGACATGGGCGAGTTCCCAGCTGTAACACAATTTTAGAACGTCTTCTTCAGCATCAAAATGTAAGTCAACAGGAAAGCCAAGGATATACAATACCACAGGATATGGTAGGCAGAGCAATGCTGAACTTCAAAGTCAGGCTCCAGAAGTGCATTAGAAAAAATGGACGTCATTTGGAGGGTGTAATTTTCAAAACCGAATTTTGTTATTTTGCATCAGCAAATGGCAATAATGCCTCTTTACGATATAAGAATAAAAACCAACTTATATTAAAATACAATAGTGTTGTCTCATTTAAAAACATCAGATTTTTTTGCCGGACTCTGTACTTACAATTAATTGTTAATGTTCCACCACATACTTACTGTAAGTAATTGATTTTTTATCTTATAGACCTTCACGACCGATGTCTCCAATTCCAGAATTTACTGATGTAGGTAGTAGTGATTCTATTTCAAAGAACAGTTCTGAAAGTGAACAAAGTGACAGTAAGCAACAAAATAGTGAATCTTCATCTCAAAGTACACAATCTACATCTTCCACGGTAACAAACAAAGTTAGTAAAACAGCCAGTCCAACAGAAGAACAGAAGACAGCTGAAGATAATGCAGCCAACACTCTGGATAAAGTACAAAGTGAGAAGTCCAGTCATTCTAGTGACAGTCCTGAGAGCGTTAAAGCTACTGGCAGCCCTGTAGAGGAACACTGGCTGGAAGTATGTATCTCAGAATAATCTTTTGTGATTCTTTTTGTATTATGTATGATCTTTACCTGGGTGTCTGTTTTCATTGCTCTGAAAATTTTGGAGTAATCTCTTGTTTCAGGTGTCGGCAACATGTGACGGCAAGCTCCACAGTTCTGATAGTGTAAACAGCCTGTCTACTTTAGGTACAGGAGCAACAGATCGACAAGGCCATGATCATATGCAGTTGCCCCGTGACAGCAGCATTGAAACCATTGGTGATACCAATGTGCAGTCCAATATGGCAGCTATTGCACAAATCAGTGCTGAGCAGTGTGGTGTACCTCTCATGCTATTTACACAGGTGTGAAAACATTTTAATTTTCTGTGTGTTGTACTGTATTGCATTGCAGGAGGAAAAAAAAAACTAAAAATATCAAATTTACATGGGGACCTTACACAACATCACGTCAAAACCGCTTTAGAAATACATCACTGCTTACACTGCAGTAAGAGGCAATTTGTATGCTGTATTATCTGTCATTAATCCAGCGTAATAAAGAAGGTCAAAGATAGAATTTTATACGTACTTGGCCTACAGATCTAACTGAGGATAAGTTAAAGATCATGGAGTTCTTTTCCAAGTATGTGTGCTCCAATTTGACTAAAATTATATATTCAAATCTAGGTTTCACACTATTTGTGGAAACTGTTTCTGCATGTGTGTGTGTGTTTTTTTTTCTTTTGTGTGTATGGGTTTTTTTTTTTTTTTTTTTTTTTTTTTTTGCAGTTCATATTACGAGTTTCTTTTCTTTTCTTTTTTTCGTTCCTTTTTTTTTTATATATATACCTATATACATGAATAATAAAATTGCAAAGAGGAAGTAGAAAATATAGTGATGCTGTAAAAAGAAAATTATTTCAAGAGTTTTGTGGTACTAAGCATTGTAAATCTTTCCTCTTTTATTCTTTTTCTTTCCCTTTTTTTATTTCTCTTTCTTTCTTCTTCCTTCTTTATTTCTGTTCTATGAATAACTGTTTCATATCAATTTCCGAAAGTATGCATATGTGTGTGTGCGTGCGTGCGCATTGTTTTCGAATGCACAAAATGTACGAGTATAATGAGAATGTGTGTGCCATCTTGATGGCATTATCATCATCATAACGACTTTTCAAAGATGCTTTTTACCTTATGATTTTAGGAGGTTCACTTAATAATAGTATTTAAAATTTAAACAAAATGCTATGTGATATTAATCTTACTGTGTATTTGATTGTAACAGTGCTTAAGTCCTTTTACAGTTTTACAAGACATATCTAAAACTAAAGGGTCACAACTGACTAGGAAGTTGCAAAATTATTAAGGGAATATTGTTACAGTGTCAATTCTTTTACTTACATTCTTTTATATTAAAAATAATATACTTAAATGAAAATTCTTATCCTCCATTTGACTATATGCAGTAATAATCTATAATACATATTGTCTTCTGCCATCACAGACAACTGATTTCCTATTTTAACTCATATTGTTAATGACAGATGTGATTTCAGAAGTTGTTTTGGACTATTTCTCCCTCTTCTTTTGACAACATGTATTAGACGTAAGAGGTTTTTAAAATAATGTTCAAAAGCTTTTTTCTTTGTACTATTATAGCTTTAACTAACTTTCTTCTAATCTTGTTTAAAATACGAGTAGTAGAGACATTGTAGAGTGTTTAGTTCTTTGAATTAAAGGATATGATATAAAAGTTACTTATTTAAAAAAAATCATTTTGCGTATATATTCTAATAGTCATGCCTTCTTCTTTGTTCTTATGTTAACTAATATCTCTAAAATGTTAAAATCAGTTCTTAAGAAAATTTTAAAATGTTGAAAATGTAAAAATCAAAGAACACCTATTTTTTGTCACAAAATTTAGATTTATGGACCTTACGTGAATGCTTACAAGAATGCTTTCCTTAAGGAAAAGTTAATTCATAAATTTATCCTGATTAGTTTTCCTTATTGTGATGGATTTTTATTTTAATATATAATTGTTCTCAATTGATTGAAATAGTAATTGTGTAATATCTGCGCTGTGTTAAAAGAAATACTTTTTCACATTTTGTTCCATTTATAAACACCATAATTATTCTATAAGGAGGACATACAGGAACATGAAGATCTACATTCGCTCAGACAACCAGTCTTACTTTGGCGTCCTAATTAATTTACAATCATTATGCTAATTACATAATAAAATCTACCCATTCTGGTTCCTGGATGTGGTGTTACAAGTAATGATTACACTGCTGCTTTCATCAAAGAAGAAGCTTCAACTGCTTTTATTGGACCAGAACCTTTTATTTGCAATTGTATAAATGTTTGGGCTCTAAGCATTGAAAGAAGATCTTAACAAATTCCAGATGACTTGACAATCTGGCTTCAATGAATCCCTTTTATCACTAAATAGAAAGATTGTAAGTAAAGTGAATAGGTGTGTGTAATACCAACAGATTTTTTGAAAAGACACCTACCAGTCAGAAGCATCACTTACGATCTAGTTTATAGATGATGTGATAAGAAAGATCGACTTTTTCACATATCCTGCTCTAACGTTTTGAACTTCACTGAGCCAGATGCAAAAACCTTGGTAACTGCTCCTTGCTTCCTGATTATTTAAAGGAAATAAAATTAATTAGTCTAAGCATGTTCGTACTTGTATATACCTTGTAAATGGGACTCATAATGGACCAAGTTTTAGGTCTCTGTGCTTTTAGATAATTTGTTATAGGCCGCCATATTTGAAACTAAGAAGAAGAATCAATTTCATTTTTGTTTTGTTACCGATAAGCTGCTGTAATTTAATGTGTAACACTTTTATTAAGCCGCCAATGCTTATCTAGTACAATAGTCATTTACATGAGTAAGGTTTCTAGAAGGTTTGTAAGGTTTGTAGAAACCTTACTCATGTAAATGATTATTGTACTAGATAAGCATTGGCGGCTTAATAAAAGTATTACACATTAAGAAGAAGAAGCAATACGAGCACGAAAGATCTCACGTAGTAGTCAAAAGTTAATGGCAATTAAACCAACCAGATATAATATAATATTTTTATGTATAAGTATGTGTAATACTTTGTACCTGAATCAGTTTGAGAAACCATGTGGAAAAATGTGTTAATACCTGACATGCCTGTAGCGAAAAGATATTTGTATAAAGTAATGGTTATGAAGTACTTACAAAAATAAAATTGTCTTCTGAATAATAAATTGATAATTTTGTCTTGCAAGAATGCGAAGATGAAAAGACTGAAGATTCTTGATTGTGTTTTGTAGGGTTATTTGTGCCATCCATACCTGTCTCTGCCATATCTAGACCTCCTCAGTGATGTAAATGTTCGAGGCTACCTGGTGGGAGCCACCAATGTTCTCTTCAAGCAAAAGAAACAACTGGTAGACGTTCTAGTTGAGGCAAGTCTTACTTTTTTTTATATATATATTGTATTGCATGCACACGCAAGACACGTGCAGTGCATGTTACACTTAACAGCATTTGTCTGATTCAGATGGAGCTTAAATCAAAATATAGAAATCGGAGTAATGCAAATTCTGCTGAAACTCTCCTTTTGAGGGTCAAGAATGTAAACATTATTGTACATTTACAACTTTGACGTTATTCACATATTGCAAGTTTGAGGCCGCCAAAAAAATTGGAGCAATGCCAATACACATTGAGAGTTGAAAGAATAATTATATTGTAAGTGGATGCCAGACTAGTGACATTACATAATAAAGCAGAATAATGGGCAAATTTCAACTACAAAATTCATTAATTTCGTGAATATGTTCGTTACAAAGAGGTGAATTTAATAGAAATGAAAACTGCTGTCCTTGTCCATATTGGAGAGTGTCTCCTTAAGGGAGGAAGTACACCATTGGCCTGCAAAAATTTAGTGAAATTCATTTTTTTTTTATATCTTGGTTACTATAAAAGCTAAATGAACAAAACTTTTCATGCTTAATATATATACTTTACACTTTATAAAACACTATTCAGAATATTAAAATAGCTAATAATTACCTGTAAAATTAATATCAAATTTGCATAATTATTTTACAACCTTAAAGCATTTACATAATAAAATATACAATTAATTAAATATCTGCATGATTCTTTTACTAGCATGTTTTAAAAACCTATATCAACAACATAGTCTAGGATCTTTTACCTGTTCTCAAGAAATATTTATTTTCTTAATCGTTACCTTCAATATTAATTTTTTTTTTTTAATTTTTTATTAAGGAAAAAATGTCTCCTGCAGGAACAGGTAAAACATACTAGACTATGTTGTTGATGTAGATCTTAAGAATATTCCTGTAAAAAAATCATGCATATATTTAATTCAGTGTAGATTTTATTATGTACTTTGGTTTCTTCGGAGGTTTTCCCCAGCCGTGGGACTGAAGCCGGATGGTCTATGGCGAGTCCTTGGCATCAACCCCTTTGATTTGATTACCCCCTTTGATTTGATTGCCTGGTTGGGTTTTTCCGAGGTTTCCCCCACCAAAAAGGCAAATGCCGGGTAATATTTTGGCGAATCCTCGGACCTCATCTCATCTCACTACATCTCGCCAAAATGTAAAAAAATGTAAAAAAATTGTACAAAATTGTAAAAATTGTAGAAAATTACTAAATTGTAAAACTATAAAAATTTGTAAAAATTGTAATTGTAATATTGTAAAATGTTGACATGTTCCACATCTTAAAGCTTCATTGGTCATGTAAGATCTATGGAATAAAATAAATGAATGAATGTAAATGCTTTATGGTTGTAAAAAATTACGCAAATTTGATATTGTTTTTACAGGTAATTATTAGCTATTTTAATATTCTAAGTAGTGTTTTATAAAGTGTACGATATGTTTATTAAGCAAGAAATACAGTAGCTGAGATATATAGAAAATTAATTTCACTAAATTTTTGCAGGCCAATGATGTACCTCTCCCCTTAAGGAACTGAATGAGAGATTTTTAAAAAGTTTTCGTAATTAAAGATCTGGCATGAAGGGATGTCCAAAGTAGATATTTCACTGTATGTTTAATATAGTTACATTTGGTTAAATAATTTGTTACATATGTGTTGTTGTCTAGTGCCTTGCATCTGGCAATGAAGCCATGAGCAGATTGTTACATATATAGTGAGAAGCATTTAATGTGATCCAGAGATAGGCTAGTCTCCTCTGAGCTATGGTTAGGTTATCGTGGGGTGTGTGCCCATATCCCTGGCTCTCATGCAACATCTACAATAAGAGTTGTAGAATTTGTACTTATCTAGCTCACATTTGTTGTTCAAAATGTCCCCCATTCACTACAATACATTGTTCACATCTTTTTATGAAATTGTTATTTACTTTCATAAAGATCCTCACTTTTCCATCCATGACTTGGTTCAGACAACATAGCACTGAAAAACCTGCATGTTTCTTCAACACACTAGACCACTAAGTTATGTAATAGACATAACTGATAGTACCGCTATGTCACAATTTGAGAAGTTGTAAAACAGCTGTTTATAAATGTAAATGTTGATTGTTGGTAACAATAGATACGTAGATAGCAAAGACGTGATGTAATGTACCCATGTGTGCACTCCCATGCTTCACACTAGTGCCTAGCTGCTCTTCAGCCAGGTAACAGGCCACTCGCTACCTCAGATCTTGATAAATACTCCTCTCTGTATATGGTCCCTACTTACACCTTTGTGGATTATGTTACTGTTGCAATTCTGAGGGCAGAGCATATGGAAAGTGGAATCCATTACCGTGATTATAGGATAATAGTTGGAAATCATGACTAAGATGTTTCTTAAAATACTTCTATTATTTCTTTGTCCATTAAGAAAATTGAACAAATGAATGAATTAGTTAAGGTCTTTGATTATTGTATTTGTCTTACGAAATTTATTGTTATCAATAACAGGTGGAAGGAGCTAAAGTGGAAACACAAGATCCAGAACTTCGCCGACAGTTGCACCTTACAACAGAAGACTTGAGGTTTGCAGATTTTATAGTACGACATGTTGCAGAAGAACGTCATGATGTGTTCCTAGATGGTGTGGGCTGGGAAGGTGGAGATGAGTGGATCCGTTCACAGTTTCGAGTGTACCTTCTATGTCTCTTACGTACATCTTTATTACAAGGTATGTCATTTTTATTTTTTACTTATTATTCGAAGTGTGAAAAGAAAATACTATTGTGCTGCCTGCCTGTTTTGTCTGTCTGTATATACAGTAGAAGTTTATCCAGGGATGATATACACGAAATATGATAAATTTTAATGAACTATAAAAGATTATTTGAAATCAGAAACACAAGAAGTTTTACTTAAGAATTGGCAAGCAAATTTCTTTATGATTTTGTATTACATAGAATAAAGTAACAAATGGGAAGGTGAATTTAGTTCTGACGAAAGAATGTTTTGCTGAGAGAAATTAGTTCCCTTTTCATTGCGAATTACTTTAAATTCCTAATTCCTCCAGTAATGAGCAGGTAAGAAAAACTTGAAGAGTCCCTTATTGTTAAGAGAAATTTCTGCTCAGATTGTTGTGCATAAGTGAACCATTGGAGCAAGGTCTTAAGATCTGCTATAAAAAGGGAGAGATTCGCTCAGAGTCTCATAATATACTATTAATTTGCTTAGATCACTTTTAAATGCTGGTTTTCATGAATAGGAAGTTAATATTAGAAATTATACTATTATACATACAGTCATTTTATATGAATTTGGGAAAAATGTATTACATAATATATTCACTTAAACCATATAGTATGTAAAAAAAATTGAATATCTTTACTTTTGGAATTAAAAATAATGCCTTTCCCTTACTATCCAGAAAAAAAGTTCATCTTTTTTATCTGAGTACATATTAAATGAATTCATGTCTTTCTTTTGTATAATAAGAACAAGAACAGCCCATGATATCCGATTAGGGCAAGGACCTCTTGTAACGTCTGTTACAAGGATAACTCAATTACTTTCAATTGGCGAGCCAATCCAGTTGAGATTTTTGCCTGCTGTCCTTGCCTTCCTCTGGTTAATTCCTTTTACACTATGTGTACTATGAACACTATGTATAGATATAGGCCTATCACTCACATGTTTTATTTATATGAAGCACAGAGCAAATCCAAGTACTGATCTACTCGAAATTGAGTACTTTCTTTTAAATTGTTTGCTCGGTCCTTCATATTTACATTGCCTGATTCACACTCCACACATGGTAGCCATCTTTCCCCATAATCTTTGAATAATTGTTAAAGAAAATAAATTATAAACAATAATATTGTTCACATCATGTTAAAGGAACTGAAATGCTGTGATAATACTTGAAACTTATAATGAAAAAGTATTTGTCATCTTCCTGATGCTCATTTTTAAAACCAGTGCCTTTTGAGTAGGTTGCCAACCCTAGTCCATTCACATGTTGTGTGATTGATTTCTACTTATCCCACAGACAGGCTCTGGTTCATTGAGTGGGGTACTGCATCAGTATTATGATATTTGTTTGTACACGGTTTGGTTTTATAGAAGGCAGTCGAGAGACTGAACACTTCAACTCAAGCTTCATGGCAGCATGGAAAACAACCCACAATTACAAAATGTGGGTTAGTGGAGAGCATACCGGTATCTGGGATCTGAACCCAGGACATCCATTTGCAGGACAGCTTTCAGTTGCAGACATGAAGCTTCGATTGGCGCAGTGAGTTTGGATATTCAGATGTGAAGTTAATAACAAAAATTAAATATCAAACTTTTCAATAACCTTGACATGGTACTGACATATTTTATTTTTCCTTTTCTTTATTTTTGTTCTAGCACAATGCAGAATACTGAGGGTGGTCGTAAATTGAACCAGGCCATGGTGTCAACTGGACGGGCTGTTGCTACCACAGGTCGAGCTGTGGGTAAGTACATCAGTGCTGTTTAACTTTTGTATCTACAGTAATGTTACTTTGGAATAAATAACTCATACGTATTTTTGTTTTCCTACCACATAAATTAGTGCAATAATATATTAACAAGAAATCAAATTTTAGCAATGTACGAGTAATAACTGCCTTATCATTAAGCTCTGGTCCTATTGTCCGTTGTCCTGCTTCCTCTCTATGCACATCCCACTACAGTGTGTACAAAGTAATCCAACAGTAGTGTTGGCAACTTTAGTCACCTTTTGAGACAACTTTTGAGAGAGTACTTCAAAGAATAATGAAGAACAATATAAAGATGTGCACTGAAATTCTAATAAATCCATAAACAAAGAGCATTGATAACACTGATGGAATGACAAATTTAATATAATAAATGTAAAAAAAATGCACTATCACTTGTACTTTTTAACTTTGCTCTAGAGTATGCCATTAGGAAAGTCCAGAAAAACAGAGAGGGTTTGGAATTGAATGGGTTACATCAGCTGCTTGTCTATACAGATGATATGAATATGTTAGGAGAAAATCCACAAATGATTAGGGAAAATACGGGAATTTTACTTGGAGCAAGTAAAGAAATAGGTTTGGAAGTAAATCACGAAAAGACGAAGTATATGATTATGTCTCGTGACGAGAATATTGTACGAAATGGAAATATAAAAATTGGAAATTTATCCTTTGAAGAGGTGGAAAAATTCAAATACCTGGGAGCAACAATAACAAATATAAATGATACTCGGGAGGAAATTAAACTCAGAATAAATATAGGAAATGCCTGTTATTATTCGGTTGAGAAGCTTTTATCATCCAGTCTGTTGTCAAAAAATCTGAAAGTTAGAATTTATAAAACAATTATATTACCGGTTGTTCTATATTGTTGTGAAACTTGGACTCTCACTTTGAGAGAGGAACATAGGTTAAGGGTGTTTGAGAATAAGGTGCTTAGGAAAATATTTGGGGCTAAGAGGGATGAAGTTACAGGAGAATGGAGAAAGTTACACAACACAGAACTGCACGCATTGTATTCTTCACCTGACATAATTACGAACATTAAATCCAGACGTTTGAAATGGGCAGGACATGTAGCACATATGGGCGAATCCAGAAATCCATATGGAGTGTTAGTTGGGAGACCAGAGGGAAAAAGACCTTTGGGAAGGCCGAGACGTAGATGGGAGGATAATATTAAAATGGATTTGAGGGAGGTGGGATATGATGATAGAGACTGGATTAATCTTGCTCAGGATAGGGACCAATGGTGGGCTTATGTGAGATCATCAATGAACCTTCGGGTTCCTTAAAAGCCAGTAAGTAAATAAGTAATGTATAAAAAAAACCACCATTGTCCACAATAGATTACGATTTGAACTTCTTAGTTCTTAAATCTAGGGCAGTTTTCTTTTTTGAATATTTGTAGGTGGAGCTCTGTCACAAGCACGTGGAGCATTGTCAAGTTGGTGGAATACCTTGACAACAGTGCAGAGCCCAGAAGCTGAAGGATCGACTGCTACCATCACTGTAGCTGAGGAGGCAAAGCCTCAGGAAGATGAGGACAGCAGCAACCACAACAATGGTCCAAGTGATTCTAGATATCAGAATGTGGATAAATCTGAATCTGGTGAGTTGTGACTTTTACTGTAGTTCATGAAGTAGCACTGCTGGAAAATGCTTGCATGGTTGCAGGTATGCGATAATTTATATATTAAAATAATTGGCAAATCTGTTCATCTTTTACTTAAACTGAAATATCTTGAGATCTAATGAAGCTTTATGTCACACTATCCCAAGCAAAATCTTGAAAGACTTAGAAGGTTGAAAAAGAACCAAAGGGTAGGCGCACAGCAAATTTCGTATAAAAAGCAGTTCTGTAGGTTTGTGTAAATGAATTCTGTGAAACAGCATGGTTTTCTACTATTTTATTATTTTTGGTTTCCTAATTAGCTGAATTTTATGTATTAGACTGTTTGTATTATCTATTTACAGTGACCACCTAGAATTGTTTGTTTCCAAGGACAGAACATTGACATTGTTCTTCTTGCTTCCCAGTATATACTTGTGAAGTGTTTCAATCATTGTTTTTCCCCATTTAGACTTTCACATATGAATAGATGTTCTGCATTCGTGACAGAGTTTACAGAGTTTGGGTCTTTGCATAACTCACATTTCCTGAAATTTATTATGCCAAAATTATGTATTTCTTTTTTCTTTTTAATTATTCCCCATAGTGAAGTAACTGGCAAGCCATGTTTTTCGCCATATGCGATAGTGTTATTTGAGAATTATCCTCAACATCCCTCATTGTTTTCATTTTCTGTCCCACCGGACATTTAGTCGCTATTATAACGATGCACAAAAAGGATAAATTAACAAAAACTTGGAATAGTACATTATGCAACGAGCCTATAATGGTAGTAATTAAGAAGCGAATATGTTTATGAAACGAGCGCAAGCGAGTTTCATAATTTTCATACGAGCGTCTTAATTACCATTATAATCAAGTTTCACACGACTTTTTATGCTCGACTATATTTCTAACTTGAAATTATTCATAAGTATTCATGTTATTCTTATCTGACTGAGGAGCGGAACTGACCTTGTGCAATACCTCGTAAATTGTGAGATGTGCGCAGACGCGAAAGTATTTTTTTTTTCCCAGAAACAAATGTCGACATTGACCTTGATATAATCTAGAGAGTAAAATAAACATTAATCTTGATATAACCTTGAAATTGAATTAGAAATTGAAAAACGAGATGACAAATTGAATTTATTTGAATATTATTTTGCCGAAATTTCCAGCGGTGTAAGTTGCAGCTCGTTATCACTAGTGTCCACCATTTTTACTTTGTCTAATTTCGCGCTAGTTGTCTTTCGGTTGCATATCCAAGAATAATCGATACTTGCACTTTCATATTGCTACAATGGTATTTTCTGATTGATGGAACACCTAAACTTTAATGAATAGGTGTACTTTAATGAGGTCCATTAAAGGGCTGCTACCAGGTGTATAATTACTACATTTTGGCATGGTCGAGCATAAAAAATATTGTAGTACAAGAGGTCAAATGACTTAATTGTCAAACGCCTGACATTAGAAAACAACAACAACATATTATAATTATATAATTAATTTTATCCTGAAATTACTGGTGTCTGTAAACATTGTAGTATATTTTGTTTGTCTTATTATAAAGTAATCATAAACAATTGAGGGGCGTTTACACAAAACTCGTTATCTACATTTTTTTCGATTTTATGGTTTTAGCATACCCTTATTTTTTTGGGTCAGGAGAATCCAATTTTGCTATCAGAATTAAGCTGAAGTTGTTAAGTATATCAGTAAATTGATCTTGAAATAAAAGAGATTTTTCAAAACTCTGTATCTACAGTTGTGTATTTTAAAAAAAAAGATTTTGTAGATAACAAGTTTTGTGAAAACGCCCCTCAATTGTTAGATAAACACTGTGTATAAAACCATTAACATTTTACAAGTCCACATCTGTGGAGTAACGGTTAGTGCGTCTAGCCATGAAACCAGGTGACCTGGGTTCATTTCCCGGTTAGGGCAAGTTACTTGGTTGAGGTTTTTTCTGGGGTTTTCCCTCAACCCAATATGAGCAAATGCTGGGTAACTTTCGGTGTTGGACTCTGGACTCATTTCACCGGCATTATCACCTTCATCTCATTCAGACGCTAAACAACCTAAGCTGTTGATAAAGCGTCGTAAAATAACCTACTAAAATAAATAAAAAACATATTACATGAATGTCATTTACCTAATATTCGTTTGTTATAGTTGGAAGAAATGCTAATGTCCGAAACCAAGAGACAAAAAGTGAATCAATACTTCAGCAAACAAGAGTCAACTTGAACAACCAGCTACAAAACAAGGAGTCTTCAAAGAAACAACCAGCAAATGGCAATATTATCCAACCCTCTATGCAGGGTATTTTGGACAATAACACAGCACAAGATCTCATCGAATCTCTCCAGAAAGTCGGAAATACTGCAACACAGCAGCTTCCAAGAGGCATTGACTGCAGTCCAGCTTCAAAACTGACAGATGAGTCTAATATGAATACTGCATGGCAATTAAATATGCAACACACTTGTAGTCCATTGAAACTAACAGGTGGAAGCAGTGGGTATGAAGATCACAGCCTGCCACAGGAGCCTGCTGGGTAAATCACTCTAAATAATTAGATTTATGCTTTCAGGAGTGAAAGTAGGATATTTTCTGTGATCTAAAGGTACGTTAGATTAATTTCCAATAAGGACTATTACACCCAGTAGGCCTTGTTGGCTTTCCATTCTAATGTAGTGTTTGATATTTTGAATCATTAATGATGAGCTCATAGAAGTGTGGTCGATGTGTTTAATTTATTATAGATTTATCTACCCTAGTTAAAATATGCATTTAGTAGTTATTGCTTAAAAGTTAACATTGAATAAAGAGCTTCAATGAATATGATCTTCACTTAATACATTTACAGTTTGAATTAATTCATGCTGCTTCATTACAGGATAAATACTTTTAAAGAATCTACTTTCACATCTGAATGCACGTCGCACTTTACTTGATTTCTGCAATCTTGATCCATGTGAATCGATGAATCTTCATTGTAAATAGATTTTCATTCCTGTGTTTATATAGCATATTGGTGATTTAGCCAGGAGTTTATGGTAGGAGCCTGTGATCATAATGTGTAGAAAAAACAATGTTAGTAAGGTGGTAGACATGTTTGGACGCTCAAAGAGTAATAAGTGTAAAATTAAAGATCTAATGAGAATTAATGTAAATAATGACTAATGAGTATATAAGAAGGAATGAGCACGCTCCAGATTGAGAACTATTGAACACACAACCATGCTGTCGTACTCAATGTTTGTTCCTTACGTTCTGTAACTGCTCCAGTAGCATAGAATTAAAATAGTTGTAGTAATATCTTTAAGTTATTATAACCCACCAGAATGTAAATTTTGACTTTACGTACAGTACATAAATGCATTCCTTGAACATCAGGAGACTGCAATGCCTATATGAGCGAATATACAAACCTTAAAACAATTATAGGCCTACTAGATTTACTCCTCTGTAAGACCCCATCACCTATAGTACCCCTCCCCCCCACCCACATTTTGAAAGTCAAAATACAAAATTCTATAATGACTTTGCTCTAATTGAACATCTACATTATGTGGCATAATAATACTAAAATAGGATATTTTAATTCCTTCCCAAATCAATTGATTTTACGAAGTTCGCGCCTATAGGAGCCTCTCCCAATTTCGAAAGTAAAAATAGAGAAAAAAGGGAGTCCTATAGCTGAGTAAATACAGTATGTTAAATAAAATTGATAAATTGGCTATAAGGAGTAGGTTTTTCAAATTTATTATATAAAGTATTGTTATCGTCTGTTGGATTATTTACTCAGGAAGTAAAGAATTAATTACTTGCTAGTACAGTATTTTATATATCCAAGTCACAATCTCTGCTAGCTCTTCTTTACCTTTCTCATTCCTGCCCTCCTTCAGTGCTTGAAATTCACATATGTTGACCTTCCTTTTCAAATCTAAGTGATTGTGTAATTAATTCTTTTATCTAATGATTAGGGTCCAGATTTTAATAACCTAAAAATACTTAAAAAATGGTGTAAAAAATGACTTTCTAACCTTAAAATCAATTAAAAATGATGTAAAAAGAAAAAAAAAATCACTAAGGAATTGCCTTTATTTTGATCTCACGTTTTTCTCTATTTACTTGTTGGTCGATGGTGAATCTCTTTTCTGCCGCCACTTTCATATCACAAATTTTACAGTACAGAATACTACCATCACTTGACAATACAGTATTCCGAAGCGAACTGTTTTAATTTCGCGGAAGTACTTGTTTTTATTTTCTAAATGATTTAAGACTTGACTGGGACACGATGTGTGAAAAACTGAATCACAGGTGCAGAATGGAAAGTGACTGGGTTGTAAGCTCCTCAAACAATATGAAGAAGGTAGCGACACCCTCACGCTCTGTAAAGAGAAAGTTTTGTCTCTCATGTGTTGACAATAGGAATGAACTCTTGCAGTTAGACTAGTCCAAGTTCGAACAAAATATCTAAGGGTGAAGATTCTGGAAATTGTTTTGCACTAATATTTTGATAATAATGCATTAAAAGTAGCTAAAACTGACAAATACCTTAATTTTTACTTAAAAATAGCTTTAGAATTGCATAAAACTGCAAAAAAATTCCCTGTTCTAGAAATATAACAAAAAATGCAACAAAAAAATACCTATAAAAATGCTTTAAGTTCACTTAAGATGTTATGAGTCATATTTATTTTCAACACAGCATCACCCTTGTATCATAAAAAAAGATGCAAAGTCATTGAAATCTGGGCCCTACTAATGATACATTGTCAAAGGAATATGAGTGTTCATAATAAATATAGTAGCGTGCCACAATACTAAAAGAATCATAGATGTGGAAAAAGGACCAATAAATTACATTTCACACTGAAAAGTTTTCAAGCATTTCCATTTATGCTGTGCATGTTACACTATCACATAAAATAGATTTCTTCATGTTTAAATATAAAGCATTTCTTTTTTCTTTTTTATCTCTCAAAATTTTAGCAATGTTCTCTAATTTATGTCTGAATTCTTACTGCTTGCTTAAGTGCTCCATGCCTTCTTGTATATTTATAAATGTGAACATTTGGTAACAAAAGATTTCAGTCTTCAAGTTTCGAAAGTACATAGATTTTAGAAAGGCCGTAAGTTTGGCATATGATGTTCAAATTTTGTATGTGCCTCATTAGATCATTATAGGCTGGGTGAATGTGTAAATATGTAAAGTTACAGGTTTATGTAAGTTGATAGATATTAAACGAAGTTCATAGACAAGGTCTGCATTGCCCTTAATTAAATTTCTCTACGAGTTCTTTTCATTACGAAAAATTGTAAAATGTTCTACGCTGAACTTCTTTCTGGAAACACAAATCCATGACACAATTTTAAATACTTTTTTTTACGTTTTACTTTTCTTAAATGCTAATATGTATACAGTACTATAGTCCACTAAGGTTCGATGGGATGTTTGCAATTTATTTAGGATATACACACTGTTACAACTGTCATGGCTGTTTCTCTATTGTGAAGTTATAAATTCTGACACACAAAACAAATCAATCCATAGATGCAGTATATTTATATTTGAGTCATAAAATTTAATGTATTTATGTTTTTACAAATAAACTATCAGTATAGACAAGGGAAGGAAAACATTGATAAAATTGATGCAGCATTATATAAATTTCTCTACTATAGTTCAAGCAATGGGTTTTAGTAATATAACCAGTACTTCTATTTTTTTTTTATTTCTTAACAGATTTGCTGTTCCACTCATTCACTTTAATTCTTTTTTCTCTTCTTTTTTTTTTCCTTTCCTTCACGACTCCTATCATCTTCGTCTTCCTATTCTGCTTTTCTTTCTTTGTCTTGTCATCCTTCCATTGCTGCTACTGCTGCGCTTTTACTCCTTCCTTGATGTTATCTTTGTCATTAAATGACGCACAATAAATACATCAAATGTCAGCGCACAAACATACACACACACACACACACACACACCCAGGTCCAAAAATAAGCTACAATTAGTACACTTTTAAGGTACATTTCCTTCCATGTATTTCATGGCCCGATTTAATTGAAATCTAATGCTGGAAAAAAAGACATGTTTCGAATTTTGATCAAAGTGAGATAAATTAGAGGACTAGAGCTTTTTTTTGTGTGTCAAAACATTAATACTAAGAAATTTTATATAGAGAATACTGAAACATATTATGTTAAAAACAGTTCTATTTTGATTTGAAAGAATCACACAAAATAGTGGCTCATATGCGAAAAATAAAGTCTGTAATTATCGTGTGCCATAATATTACAAACAGCCATCTAACAATATTCTTCAGTATAAAATAATTGAGAATATTTACCCATTCATATTAAACTTCACGTTTTCTTTTGTCATGCTTTTATTTTCTATAATACAGGATTTCAAGAATTCTCTAGCAGATTCATTTTCTTCCTTCCCCTCCATGTCAATTAAAAATCCTCTTAATTTATTATGAATTATGCAGTCATAATTTTTAGTGCCATTATTAGAATTTCTTCATAAAACTGTATAAATAAGAGTAAATAATTGTGAATGTGTAGAGAAGGTTTGAGGACAGTAAATGTTGAGATTCTAGAATGTAATTACTGTTTTCAGAATTTAAGATGTTTGTCATCCTGTTACAAATTTTCACATTAAGTTAGGCATCCTCACTCCTGGCAGACTAGTTCATTGAATATTTATGTATAATTTTTCTCATTTGTGTGTGTTTGTGTTAGCATGTGCATATTACATGTATACA